>NC_069499.1:1559780381-1559885381 GCF_027579735.1 Bombina bombina | reverse complement strand
AAACTATTTAATGAACAGATTAACCCTTTCACTGCTACTGAGACCAGCTACCCATTGGGGTGTTGTTTCCTGCTTTACAAAATAGCTTAGATCACCTTGCAGAAGCATCTGATCACCTACCTTACAGTGTAGCTGGAGGGTCTATCCCTTTAATGCTGATCTCATTTGCTTAGAGAGAAAACAGGTAAAGTTTGCAGGTGCAAGAAAAACCGGATGATTTCAAGTCAGCTGATCAGTAAAGGCAGAAAGCATTTTTTACCAGGAGCTCTTTTAGACAGTCAGCTGACATAGGTGGAGCCTACAGGGGCATTCTGGGAAATGTTGTTTTTATGCTTCTTCTGATCCTGCAAGGAAGATGAACAGTCAATTAACATAAAAATCCAGAAACAATGTAGTCAACCTATTGTCTGGTACTGGATGTTACTTAACCCCTGGCATTGTCCAGTGTGCACTTTATTGCTTTGACTATTGCCTGGGGGGTTGTGACTCGTGAGTGTATCTACCTCTTAACACTTTGTCTGCCAAAGAGAGTTCATATTAGCAGCTATTTGTTGCAAAGTAAAATAAATGAAAACAATTTAATTATGTCCTTTTTTTTTATTATTGTTGAACAATTTATTTCAAGCCCTGCATTAAAATTCAAGCAGCTTTTAAAATGACCTAAACATGTTGTTTGATTTGCAGGTTACAGAATTTAGCACAATTTTTACTCAAAAGCAAGAAGTGTTTGGTGTCCTTTTTCAGTGATATTCTACTATAAACAAGAAATGCTCTTTTCGTTTGATTTTTTCCTTTTATGTGGCCAACTCCTGCAAAGGGGCATAATCATAGCCCCCCATAGAACATCCCAGCATCACTCCAGACAAGGATAGCACAGTGATTGACGGATACATATGTATGCTCGCTTATGATTGGCTCAACAGATGCACCATCATCGAAAGACGTAAAGACACATGCCAGGAATTACAAAAAAACAAAACAATAAATATATGTTAGTGTTACGCTATATTTACCAGCAATTTAATGCAGACATTTTGAAAATTGTTTAATTGTTCGAAAAAAGCACCAACATATTCTGCAGCAACATGCAATTGAGGAGTAAGTAACTGTCAAAAAAGTAATTGTGGCCTGTCATTTTGTCACCATTACACAATAGCTGCCTTAGAACTGATAACACAGAAATGTCAAAAACAGCTTTAACAAGCTCTGGCAGCCAGTGGGTTAAAATGTACTTCCCTGAAATTTGTGTTACTGTCACCTTCTGCCATGTGCACAGGAAGACACGCTAAAACTACAATTCCCAGAAGTCAATGGGCTTCTGCCACATCATCTTACACAGGCACAAAAAAAAACACTTAACTCATTCACTGCTAAAAGAATCCTATTGTACTTATCAGCACTGCTGTTTACTACCAAAACATCAACCTAACAACCTAACTAAAAAAGTATCCTTACTAGAAATAAATAATTTTATATTTAACCTTTATTATAATGCTCAGCTGATTTACACCCCATTGCTAAAGCCATTTCAGGTGTTTACATATTCATTTAATGTTTTACCCCTGTGAGGTACCTACACAATATGATATGTTCCTCATTATCTCCCAAACACTTCTAAAAAAAAAATAACTGGTTTGTATAAATACCCAAATACTGGAAAAAGCAACAGTACAAAATAAAAAATGTTTTAATCATTTGTGTAATTTTCTGTAGTGCATAACATAATGTGAAGCATTATTTCCTTAATATTACAAACACTTTATGGTTTCACTTTAGGCATCAATTGACCTTCATTCTAAATAAGGACATACAGCAAAATCAAATGTTGCTGATACGTAGCTGTAATGCCTATGCCCATCTAAGAGAGTACATTCTGTATCGTAGTTGTGTCTTGTAAATTATTATTATTATCATTTATTTGTATAGCGCCTCACAATTCCGTAGCGCTGTGAATACGGTGCTCCTGTACAAACAGCGGGAGTTCGACTTACCAGCCAGTGAGCAAACAGTCCCTAGGATCCTGCTGTAACAGACAATCACTTCCTGTTATCTGAATCATGGAAGTTATACGTTAAAGGGACAGTCAACACCAGAATTGTTGTTGTTTTAAAAGATAGATAATCCCTTAGTTACCAAGTCCCCAGTTTTGCATAACCAACACAGTTATAATTATACACGTTTTACCTCTGTAATTACCTTGTATCTAAGCCTCAGCAGACTGCCCTCTTATTTCAGTTCTTTTGACAGACTTGCATTTTAGCCAATCAGAGCTGTCTCAATGGTAAATTCACGTGCATGAGCTCAATGTTATCTATATGAAACACATGAACTAATGCCCTCTAGTGGTGAAAAACTATCAAAATGCATTTAGATTAGAGACAGCCTTCAAGGTCTAAGAAATTAGCATATGAACCTCCTAGGTTTAGCTTTCAACTAAGAATACCAAGAGAACAAAATTGGTGATAAAAGTAATTTGGAAATTTGTTTAAAATGACATGCCCTATTTGAAACATGAAAGTTTTTTTGGACTTGACTGTCCCTTTAACTTTATTTGACTGACTTTCAATTTCAAAAATAGACATCTGAAAACCCTAGAAATATATCTACATACTAATTTTAATAAAACACATATAAATTAATAGAAATATAGGAGACAGAAAACTGGTGGTATACATATTTCTGGCAGCTCTGGATCAGCCAATAGAATTGACGTTGCATTCTATTGGCTGATCCAATCAGCCAATCGGATTGAACTTCAATCCGATTGGCTGATTAAATCAACCAATCAGATTTTTCCTACCTTAATTCCGATTGGCTGATAGAATCCCATCAGCCAATCGGAATTCGAGGGACGCCATCTTGGATGACGTCATTTAAAGGAACCTTCATTCGTCGTTAGTAGTCGGGAAGAAGAGGATGCTCCGCGTTGGATGTCTTGAAGATGGACCAGCTCCGCGCCGGATGGATGAAGATAGAAGATGCCGCTTGGATGAAGACTTCTGCTGGATGGAGGACCTCTTCTGCCCCGATCGGATGAAGACTTCTGCCGGTCCGGATGTCCTCTTCTGGCCCATTGGTGCCCGGCTGGGTGAACACGGCTCAAGGTAGGGTGATCTTCAATGGGGTAGTGTTATTTTTTTTTAAGGGGGAATCGGGTGGGTTTTAGAGTAGGGGTGTGTGGGTGGTGGGTTGTAAATGTTGGGGGGGTCTTGTATTTTTTTTTACAGGTAAAAGAGCTGATTACTTGGGGGCAATGCCCCACAAAAAAAAAAGCCCTTTTAAGGGCTGGTAAAAGAACTGATTACTTTTGTAATTTAGTATAGGGTAGGGAATTTTATTATTTTGGGGAGCTTTTTTATTTTATTAGGGGGCTTAGATTAGGTGTAAATATATTAAAATTCTTGTAATATATTTTTATTTTTTGTAATTTAGTGTTTGTTTTTTTTGTAATATAGTTTAGTTTATTTAATTGTATTTTAGTTTAGATCATTGTAGGTAATTTATTTAATTAATTTATTGATAGTGTAGTGTTGGGTGTATTTGTAACTTAGGTTATGATTTATTTTACAGGTAATTTTGTAATTATTTTAACTAGGTAGCTATTAAATAGTTATTAACTATTTAATAGCTATTGTACCTAGTTAAAATAAATACAAAGTTGCCTGTAAAATAAATATAAATCCTAAAATAGCTACAATGTAATTATTAATTATATTGTAGCTATTTTAGGGTTTACTTTATAGGTAAGTATTTAGTTTTAAATAGGAATAATTTATTTAATTATAGTAAATTTATTTAGATTTCTTTAAATTATATTTAATTTAGGGGGGTGTTAGGGTTAGGGTTAGACTTAGGTTTAGGGGTTAATCACTTTATTATAGTAGCGGCGACGTTGGGGTCGACAGTTTAGGGGTTAATAATTGTAGGTAGGTGGCGGCGATGTTAGGGAGGGCAGATTAGGGGTTAATACATTTATTATAGTGGCGGCTATGTCCGGTAGGCAGCTTAGGGGTTAATAAGTGTAGGTAGGTGGCAGCGACGTTGGGGGGGGGCAGATTAGGGGTTAATAAATATAATCTAGGTGTCGGCGATGTTAGGGGCAGCAGATTAGGGGTTCATAGGGATAATGTAGGTGGCGGCAGTGTCCGGAGCGGCAGATTAGGGGTTAATAATATAATGCAGATGGCGACGATGTCGGGGGCGGCAGATTAGGCGTTAATAAGTGTAAGATTAGGGGTGTTTAGACTCGGGGTTCATTTTAGGGTGTTAGGTGTAGACTTAGAAAGTGTTTCCCCATAGGAAACAATTGGGCTGCGTTAGGAGCTGAACGCTGCTTTTTTTGCAGGTGTTAAGTTTTTTTTCAGCCAGCTCAGCCCCATTGTATCCTGTTGGGAAATTGTGCACGAGCACGTTTTTCCAGCTTACCGCTACCGTAAGCAACGCTGGTATTGAGGTTAGAAGTGGAGCTAAATTTTGCTCAACGCTCTCTTTTCTGAGGCTAACGCAGCCATTCAGAAAACTCGTAATACCAGCGTTGGCTTAAGGGAGCGCAAGAAAAAAAGGAGCGTTAGCTCCGCAAGTTTTTACCGACAAAACTCGTAATCTAGGTGATAGTAATGAAGAATCACACCCTGTAACTAATTAGAACATGCAATTGTATTAGAAATCTCCCTTTAAAATGGTCCATTTGCATTTGAGTCTTTGTAGACGTTTTGTTTCACAATAATTCTTCTAAACTATGTCTCAGTTTCTGTGAATGAAAATGTTCAGGAGCATTTTATATTGTATAGGGATATTTTTTAAAGTGAAAGTAAATCCTAGCGTTTTACAAACGCTAGGATTGACTTTTGAAACAAATAAAGGGGACTTTCATTCATGACGTATAAGATACTTCATGTAGAAAGCTCCATTATTTGTTTTAACCGATCGCCGTTTTTAGCTGCTACAGCAGCCCACGGCAAAAAAATTTTTTTACCCGTGGGCTGCAGTAGCAGCTAAGAGCGGCGATCGATTGAATCAAATAAAGGAGCTTTCTACATGAAGTATCTTATACGTCATGAATGAAAGTGCCCTTTATTTGTTTCAAAAGTCAATCCTAGCGTTTGTAAAACGCTAGGATTTACATTCACTTTAATGACTAAGTCCCTCCCTTTATGTTATTTTTTAAAAGGTTTATTATTTCTTATTATTAATACGTTATACACTAACCAAAACTAGTTAAATAATATTGAATACATAAAAGCATACTGTTTTGAGGTGTCATTAGATATTTAAAAATATGGTTTACTTTTTTCAAATATTCTGATATAGACTAATAGAATTCTGTATATAGAAGCCATTAATAATTTACAAAATATAATTTCTGTAAAGTTATGTAGCTATTCAAAAACATTTTTTTGTTGTTGCTATTAATGAGACTTAAGTGTTAGATATAATAAATTAAAAGTTATTGAACATTTATGAGCCTACAAAGCTTTTTTTACATTCAGTTGTCAACATTTCCAAAAAATTTCCAGGGACACTTTGCAGCAGAGCAAGCAAGCAAGCAGGTTACCGGAGTATTGACGACCTACTGTTCAACTGCTCTGCCCACTCCATTCTGTGATCAAAACACACACATGTGACAGTAATAGTATAATTATCTACAGTAGTAGCCAAGTAATCCCCCCTCTTTTACAACAAATCAGCTCCTTACCTAGTGTGCCAGTTTAAACATCGCTCACTCAGAGAAGGTGCAGTTTGAAGTCCCTGCCTAGACCTGCTCTGAGGTATCAAGCAGAGTACTTGCTACACGCACAACTCCACGGCAGTTCCTCCCCAGTAACAGGTGTCACACATGCCCTAGCTTAGCTGCAGCACCCCCAAATCTCCTGGAGGGGAAATTTCCAGGGACATACAAAAAAATACAGGGACTGTCCCTGGAAATTAAGGACTGTTGGCAACTATGCATTCTGATTATTTTTTCTTCAGTTAATATAATTTTGCTGTGATCTGGAGGACAGACCTCAAACATTATGTGAAATTATCTAAGTGTAACGACAGCTCTGCAACAATAAGATATTTAATTATATATGAAGCCAGATTTATCAAAGGATCCGGCTGCAGGCTCGCATGAGCGACCATGCAGCCGGGAGTTAAGAAACAGCTCTGTTCAGACCGCTGCTTCTTAAAGGGATATGAAACCCAAGTTTTTCTTATATGATTCAGATAGAGCATGTAATTTTAAGCAACTTTATAATTTACTCCTATTATAAATTTTTCTTTATTCTCTTAGTATCTTTTATTTGAAAAGCAGGTATATAAGCTCAGGAGCCAGACCATTTTTGTTTTGGTTGAGCATCTGGGTAGCGTTTGCTGATTGGTGGCTAAATCTAGCCACTAATCAAGCAAGTGGGTGCTACCCAGTGTGTTGAACCAAAAATAGGCTGGCTCCTAAGCTTACATTCCTGTTTAAAATAAAAAGATACCAAGAGAACGAGGAAAAATTGATAATGAGAGTAAAATAGAAAGTTGCTTAAAGTGATGGTAAACGATGCAAATACTACTAAACAGAAATCAATATACTGTATGTGTGTGATATATATGCAAAACGATTACTTTAAAAAAAAAAAATATATATATATATATATATATATAAGTAAATAATTAACATTTGATGACCTGTCAGGACAGGCTGTTATATATGTTCTGGATAGAGTCCAAGTAAACACTGAATCGTAGTAACTAATATTCAATGTTTACTTAGACGTCACTTTGTGCCACTCCAACCGCTACTACGCATGTGTGAAAATCACACAAACGCGCATATTGAGACATGAATATGATTCGACAGTTTCATTGCTTCGAAAAGAAATGTTTGTGCATGCGTGCATTGCACTATGTGCCATTACATAGCGTTTAGGCTATCAGTTGACACGCAATTTGATTTTATGTCAATTTAGAAAAGCAGGGAAAAAAAAAATTATCGAGTGGGGCCGGCGGGTGAATGCTGCATACATAGAACATAATACGGAGCAAAATTAGGTAAGATAATAAGAAAGAAAAAAATGTTTTATTTATATTTATTTATAATCTACTTTCCATTGCAACTTAGTAGTTTATAATAGTTTACCATCACTTTAAAATTGCACGCTCTATCTGAATCATGAAAGAAAAAATGTGGGTTTCATATCCCTTTAACCTACTTTCCCATCTGTTATATGGCGTATCTGCCCCCCAGACTTCTACAACTGGGAAGATTTACAGCTCCTGCTCGCACTATTGGCTTTGCACAAGTACGGGGCAGTGTTGCACACTAGCTGTAGTGCAATAATAAATTGAACACAGGTTTAGAGGATGAATCTGCCCCTGAGAGGATGAATCTGCCCCCACCTCCAGGACCCAAAGATCCTGCATGTCCCTGAACCAAGCCTCAGAAAGAGCGACAGTCTGCCCCCTATACGATCCAAAATAGGACTGGGGGCCGCCCCTTCATGGGGACTTAGTCTCTGCTGGCTTCTTACTCTGCTTGGATCTATTCCAGGACTGAGCTGGCTTACAAGAACTCTTGGTTTGCTCTGGCTTAGCAGAGGCCTCTGACGCTGGGCTTTTATCAGAACTAAAGGAATGAAAATACGAACTTTATCCCTTAGATTTGTTCTCCTCATCTTACTGTATTAAGGCACCCTAGGCCCCTGAAACCGTGGAGATAGTCAAACAAACTCTTTCCCTTAAAGGAGAGGGAAATAGACTTAGAAGTTATATCTGTCAGAGCACCTTACGGCCTGAACAGAAAACCTGAAATCTTAGCCATAGGCTAATTAATCTGCGTAATAACAGCACAGATAAAAGAATTAGTAACCCAGAAGGCCGTAATTCTTTCCTGAAAAATGTTGAGGAAACACTCCACCTTGAAAATTTTCGCGACGGAGACGCACCAAAAGGTAGCCGCACTAGCAACTGCCGCGGCAAGCGCCGCCCATAAAAGCAAATATCATATAGGTTGAAACATCCTCTTTAACAGAGTTTCCATCCTTATAACCGGCGGCTCTATGAACGACAAACTATCCTCACACGGGCTAGCATTATGTGTGGCAAGCGTAAAAATAGCGCCAATCAAGTAGGGATGGGAAAAAGAAAACCCACCCCCCCATAGAGAGCCCGGAACCGGGATCCTTAAAAGGCAGACAACGGGAAGAGGAATCTAATCCTGTTCCACTCGTCCTTAATAATGATTGTCATCAAATTTAGGACCCAGAGGTTCGTCTGGCAGCTCGGCCTTTGGAACCTCTAATGTAGTCAAAACCTCCTTTAGTAGAAAGCGTAAACGTTCTGTCCTAAATCTATAAACAGGATCCTCCACAGGTGGAGGATTATAGGCAGCAGACTCCAACCCTGAAAGTTCATACTCTGAAGTTTCAGAGAGACCCTCATCCTCCGATAACTGATCAGATATATCAGACAAATTACATGATGCCACCAGGGCAGGAGTGCAAGATTTAACCTTTCGCTTGCGCTTAGCAGTGCAAGGGAAAGCACTAATGGCCGCAGACACCACCGTATGAAACTGCGCAGTAACGTCTGGAGATAAAAGGCCCCCTCCAGATGGAGGATTAGCAGTGCAATGGGAAGCTGCATGTGTATACCAGATGCATGTAGGGTGTGCACCTCACTGGACGAGGAGGTGGGCAGCTCAGTGGTATCAAACATGTCAACCTTATTTGATATAATCCCCTTATCAAGGCATATGGAACATAATTGAGAGGGCGGATATTCCAGAGCTCCCTCACAATATATAAACAGGCATAACTCTTTGAAATAGAGGAAAACCCTCTAATGAATCAGAATCATTCATAGCTAAAGTACTATATGCGGAGGACTACAGAAAAAATGAACTTTATTAAAAAAAAATGGCACCTTTACACCCCCAATGACTGGGGCACTCACCACCTCCAATGACCCAGACAGAACAGAGATAAAAACTCCTCTCTGGTAGTAACTCAATCAAGCGAAAGGAAATTAAAGCCTCGACCATTAGATACCTTATTTTTCAAATAAAGATAGCAAGTGAACGAAGAAAAATTGATAATAGGAGTAAATTAGAAAGTTGCTTAAAATTGAATGCTCTATCTGAATCACAAAAGAAAAATTTTGGGTTCAGTGTCCCTTTAAGCTGCGTAACCTTCAAAGTGAAAGAGAAACCTGTATGTTCCATCTCAGCCTATGAGCCCATAAACATCTTACACATAAAGCAGCATAAAGTCAAATAAAGCAGATATGATTAAACCCAACTGTTCATAATCCCCCTCAGGAGATATTAACCCTTGATTCCATATAGATAAAAGGAGCCAAACTGTGACCCTGTCTTCTAGCATTTGCAATATGTGTAAAAAATTAAACGATCTTACCAGAATCTATGCCGTGGAACAGTAACACGGTCCTTCAAGTTTGACAGATTGTAGCAGCGCTTCTAACATGGACTTGAGTGAAGAAAGCAGGCAGCGAAACTCGTCAACGCTGATTGCTTAAGGAGCTGCTAATATGAGTCTGGATGGTTTTGCCGAAAGACTCTACCTGCATTTCCAGACTCTAACTTTCGTCAATGCTCTCACTGAGAGGCTGACAAGACTACTTAAAACTCCAGTCCCATCTTGAAGGGCAAATACCCTTCCTAAATAACGACTCCAAAATCTTCTGACACTTCTCTGCCAACCCGGTGGTTTTCTTTCTACAGCAGGGTGCGTTTATGTTGCTGGACTTGTTTCTTGGAGCGGTGGTGGATCACTTCTTTTCTTTACGGCACCTGCTATTCTTTGTATTGTCTTTGTATATTTGTATTTGCCTTATTGCCGACGTCAATGGACATTGGAAGGGGGGGTGTCATTTGCAGCGTGAAGACCAGTGCGTTGTTAGACTTACCGCTACACGGAGGAAGATTTTCTGAGCGCTGCCCTAAAGTTTGTTTGTTGTTATTTTTATATACTTTATAACATTTAAATCACTAAATGTCTGCCTGTTTCTCAGCCACTAAAGACAGCTTCTTATCATATGTTTCTTTATTTGCTTTTCACAACAAGACACTAAAGGGTGTAACACACTGCAAGGGGAGCGGCGTGCAGCATGTAGATGTGGCTGTGCACGCTCAGTGTGTCCTGCCTTTTCATCTCTGAGCACTCTGCTGCATCAAGTCGTGTAGCTGAGCGCTCAGAGATTAAATATTTGAACTTCAGAAGCGATGCGACGCAGTGTGAAGCAGCTGCTTTGCCTTGCACTGCATCGCTTGCAGTGTGTCACAGCCTTAATGCTGCTTGGTGTCTAAATGTAGCCACCAATCAGCAAGCGCTATCCAGGGTGCCGAACCTAAAATGGGCTGGATCCTAAGCTTTTACATTCTTGCTTTTTCAAATAAAGGTACCAAGAGAACGAAGAAAAATTAATAGTAGAAGTAAATTAGAAAGTTGCTTAAAATTGAATATGAAAGTTTAATTTTGACTAGACTATCCCTTTAAAGACAGCAAAAAAAAGACAAAATGTTCCTTGTCCACTGCAATGTCTTACTTGTCCGGGACAAGTGGACTACATGGGTGGAAAAATATCACTTGCTAGTCAGGGGTTACAATATACTAGCCCAAAAAGTTACGAGTCCATGCAAAGTTAAATATAGGAAAAAAGTAAAATTATTTACTCGCCTGCTGTATTTCGTACTCAGCCAGAGTAATCTGGGAAAATGATATGCAACTTGAAGGGATACTAACCCCACATTTTTTATTTCGTGATTCAGATAGAGCATGCAATTTTAAGCAACTTTCTAATTTACTCCTATTATCAACTTTTCTTTGTTCTCATGTTATCTTGATTTGAAAAAGCAGTAATAAAAGGTTAGGAGCTGGCCCATTTTTAGTTCAGCACCTTGGTAGAGCTTGCTGATTGGTTTGCTACATTTAGCCACAAATCTGCAAGTGCTACCCAGGTTCTGAACAAAAAACGGTCCAGCTCTAAAGCTTACAGTACTGCTTTTTCAAATCAAGATAGCATGAGAACAAAGAAAAATTGATAATAGGAGTAAATTAGAAAGGTGCTTAAAATCTAATGCTCTATCTGAATCATGAAAGAAAAAAAATTGGGTTTAGTATCCCTTAAACTACACAATGTTCCACCCTTTTTGCTTCAAAATCCCCTCATAGCAAAGAAAATGGATACTTGCAGCAAAGGGGTGGGGCATTGTGTAGGTCATTTGCATATAACTCCCCAGTAAAAAAATGGTAGTCCTGATAGTTCAGATGGGCTATACAATCTATTCCCTCTAATGCTGGAATTTTATTATTTTTATAATCCATTGTAAAGTGCCAACAGATACTACAGTACTATAAAGGGTATAGAATAGAGTCAGTTCCGTTCCTCTCCACCAATACAAGAGTGGGAGTTGTTTATATGAGCCAATAAGCAATAGATGCCTTGAAACTTGTTTTGTGTTTTTCTTTTCTTAGATGATGATACACAGAGAGATGATAGCATATACTGTAGGTATGTGTTTTCCTTTAAAACCAAATGTTATTTAGATATCAGTTATGAACCAGTATAACATTAATCTTCTACCTTGCTCTCAAAGTATTCATAAATTACAAAATATATTGTATAATCTCAGATACATAATTCTAAAGAGTATCAGAACTATTTATATCAGATTATGTTTGATTTGACTGCTTAAGACATAATTCTTTTTGAGACAGTTGAATTTAATTAATATATTATGACCACTATAAACCTATCTGAAGATTTCTGTAAGAGGAAGGATAAAAATTTGCAGGATATAGAAAAAAACGGTTGCTTCATTATGTGATATCAGTAAAATTAAAGAACAAGATGTAGATGATAGGGAACAAGGATTACAAATTTTGGGAGATTTGATTAGAAAACATAGAAGGTCCTTTTGGAATAAAGGTATTTATGATAAATATCTGGCAAGAGATATCATACCAAGAGGACTTAGGCGGAATTCAGCATTGAACATGAGCCCCCTGCCTGCGCACAGCCAATCAAGCGCGGGCAGGAACAGCCAATCAAGAGCGGGCAGGAGCTGTCAATCTCCCCCGGTCGGACTATACCAGGGAGAATGAAATTCGCCACTTTAGAAGTGGTGAAAGGTTAGGAAAGCAGCAGTCTGATGACCGCTGCTTGTTAAATACGGCGTGCAGGTTCTCTTGTGAGAACCTGCAGTCGTATGGGGTCGAAAAGCTTGTGAAGCCTTTGATAAATCGACCCCTTAGGGTAAGATTATGTCCAACACATGCATTTCATATTGACTCATATAAAGATAGATGGGAACAGGAAGATCCCATAGGAATTGGAAATGCAAACGCTAAATACATTAGTAGATTTGTAGCATGAAAGCGAAGGGTTAACTCATTTTGAACCAAATACATACTTAGATGAGAAGCTTAAATTGAGATCTCACTTCATGCCACATTTAAATAAATCTTAAATAAAAAAAAAAAAATACTAAAAATGGAGTATAAAAAATTTCCAACCTGAATAAGGGTGAAATAACAGCCCTTAAAGTGAATGTAAATTTTAATGAATGAGTGCCCGGTTTTTAAAAATACTATTAAAAACAGGGGCACGTTCATTCATTAAACTTTACATTGCAGCGTTTTTATTTAAATACTTACCTTTTCTTTAGGAAACCCCAGACCGTGATCCTCCACCCGCAGCTCTTCTGTACTTAGCACTTAAAGGGATAGCATAGTCAAAATTAAACTTTTATGATTCAGATAGAGGATGCAATTTTAAGCAATTTTTCTAATTTACTCATATTATCAATTTTTCTTCGTTCTCTTGATATCTTTATTTTAAAAAGCTGGAATGTAAGCTTAGAAGCCAGCCCATTTTTGGTTCAGCATCTGGATAGCGCTTGCTGATTAGTGTCAAAATGTAGCCATCCAATCAGCAAGAGCTATCCAGGTGCTGATCCAAAAATGGGCTGGCTCCTAGACTTACTTTCCAGCTTTTTAAAATAAAGATACCAAGAGAACAAAGAAAAAATGATAATAGGAGTAAGTTAGAAAGTTGCTTAAAATTGCATGCTCTGTCTGAATAATGGACGTTTATTTTTGACTAGACTATCCCTTTAAATGACGAAACTGGCTTCCTCCAATCACGGCGTGGCCTCACGAGATAGACGCTCTGGGGTGCACACCATGATTGGAGGAAGCCGGTTTAGTCATTGCTGAGGTAAGTACAGCAGGAGCTGCTGGCGTAGGATCGCCGGTCTGGGTTTGCTAAAGAAAAGGTAAGTATTTAAAAAAAACTGCAATGTAAAGTTTCATAAATCATGAATAGTATTTTACAAAACCAGGCACTTATTCATTCAACTTTACATTCACTTTAATGAGATTAGTATTTGGGATGATGTTTTGATAAAACCCTGGGAAAAAGGAGGTACTATTGTTATATGGGAGAAATAGCTTTGCATTGCTAAAGCAAATAGACAACTCGGTAGAAAATGCTATAAATCACTGTTTTCTAATCCTACATCACAATTACTTCAAACATATAACAGCTTAATTAATGATGCAAGGTTGAAAGGATTAATAAGTGAAAAAGAATGGAAATTTCTACCAGTAAAATCTTCCAAAGTATCCACCTTTTACCTACTTCCAAAGGTCCACAAAAATAGGGATAAACTGTCTCTAGCATAGGTAGTCTGTGTGAACTGGCCAGTCAATTGTCTGATTTGTATTTGAAATGCATAGTGTGGCCCCTCCTGTCCTTTGTTAAAGACACGATGCACCACTAAATACAGTAGAATTGCATAATTAACAAGTGCATAATAAATAGACAATGCAATAACAAACGCTGACTTTCACAAAAGCAGTAGAATTTTTTTCTGGCACATTTATTTTTTCGCCCATTTGCCAGACCCCTGTACAATGTGACAGTCATCAGCCAATCACAGACTATTATACGTATATACCCTGTGAGCTTGTGCACATGCTCAGTAGGAGCTGTGGTGCCTCAACAAATGTGCATATAAAAAGATTGTGCAAAAACTAAACCCAAGTTGGCAGTCTTAGTTTTACAAGGAATCAAAATGGGTATACGAGGTAGCGGTGTAGAATCCATTTTACTACAAGCTGAGTGTAAATTGATTTTTTTTTGCTTACAGTCCTTAAAGTGAAATGAAACCCAATTTTTTTCTTTCAAGATTCAGATAGAGAATACATTTTTAAACAACTTTCTAATTTACATCTATTGTCTAATTTGTTTAATTATCTTGGTATCATTTGTTAAAGAAGCAGCAATGACTGCTGGTTTCTAACTGAACACATGGGTGAGCCAATGACAATCTGTATATAAATTAATCCACCAATCAGCAGCTAGAACATAGGTTCTGTGCTGCTCCTGAGCTTTCCAGGATAAACCATACAGCAAAGGATAACAAGAGAAGGAAACAAATTAAATAATAGAAGTAAATTGCAAAGTTTTTATAATTATATACTGAATCATGAAAGAAAAAGTTTGGGTTTCCTGTCCCTTTAAAGGACCAGTAAATACAGTAAATTTGCATGATCAACAAATGAATTATAAATAAAGACAATGCCATAGCATAGTCTGAACTTAGTTCAAATTAGTATTTTTTTTTCTTACAAATTTCAGTTATATGTCTAGTTCCACTCCCCTGTACCATGTGACAGCCATCAGCCAATCACAATGCACATTTTGTTAAAGGAAGTAAATTGCAAAGTTGAAAATTGCTGCTCTGAATCATGAAAGTTTTGAGTTTTGACTTGAGAGTCCCTTTAATGCTGAAATTAAAATGCAGGCTATAATTTTTTTTGTAAAATATTAGTTATTATCCTAAGCCCTCTAAAATGGGAACTTTGGGGGTACACAAAATCTTTTATAACCATACATGTTTTAGATACTGTATACTATTATTAGAAGGGACCTAGCAAGGTAATATGCCATGAATTATAAATGTAATAATGGTTTATTGTGAAATTGCTGAAACGGCTGAAATAAAAAACAAACAATATATTATGTGTGGGTCACTCACTGAAATCTGATTTACCATAGGGTTTAAAGGAACATTCCGGTCAAAATTTAAATGCACATAGATGAATTACATCTTTGAATAGAAACAAATTTGCAATATAGATGTATTAGCAAAAATGCTTCTAGTAAAAGTTATCACTGTTTTAGTGTTAACATTTTTCTCTGCATGTGCATGTGAAGTATAAATAGATATTCTCACAGCACTGGCAATTTAAATACTGCAGTTGTTTAGATCATTAGTGGGACTTGTATCATGTCAGCTTAACAAATTGAGTCATTACCAGATGTTAAAAGCACCTTAGGCTCTCTGAGCAAGTGCTGTGTTTAAAATGCTGGTGCACGGTGCATACTTAAATACACATTTGAAACAGCTATAGCTTTTATTAGAAGCATTTTTGCTAATGCATGTATATTACAAAAATGATTCTATTCAAGACTACAATGAATCCATGTAAAGTAAATTTTTGGCTGGAATGTCCCTTTAAGACAGTCCATGTAGAAAAAAACGTTGGAGATGAAAATAAGGCTTAACAGCGAAAGAGTAATAAAGATTTATGTTTTATTTTGGGTCATTGCCCCTATCTGTGTGGTATAGAATTAATAAGTGAGTGCTCTGTAAGTGATTATTTTACTCTTCTCTTTCTACAAATCAAAATGTACACAGCCCCTACGTTACATATGATTGAGTGTATATATACACGGAATTACTAAAGTTGAAATTATTTTATTGAGCAGCCATCTTGAGACTTGAGAGCAGGGAGCGGATCCCATTACGTTTGAGTTTCCTGCACATTGGTTGGTTAATGTCTGTGAAGACTACGCCCTGTTCTTGGCTCGCGCCATTTTGTAGATAACCCAGACAAGGAAAGAGGAAGATCTATTTCATGCGCAGCCAATCACTAGCCAGGGCAGATACATTCTCTGCACGGTGATTGGATAGTGCTTGTGAAGAGGGACAGTCCATTTCTAACCGCCGCCATTTTGCGGCAGTGGTCCGTGGTTATAAGAGCAAGAGGCGCCTGGCGGGCCTCTGTTCACCAACGGCAGATCTCAGGTAGGCACACACCTGGGAGCGGAAACAATTACTTGTGAATTTACAGATCAGATTTAATTATTTTTCTTCTTTGATTTAGTTCTGGTCCGTATGAGATGAGCTACGGCCGTCCTCCGCCAGACGTAGAGGGAATGACGTCCCTCAAAGTAGATAATCTCACTTACCGCACATCTCCAGAGACCCTCCGCAGAGTTTTCGAGAAATATGGCCGAGTAGGGGATGTTTATATACCACGCGATCGTTACACCAAAGAGAGCCGTGGCTTCGCTTTTGTTCGCTTCCACGATAAGAGGGATGCCGAAGACGCAATGGACGCCATGGATGGGGCCGTGCTAGATGGCCGAGAACTGCGGGTACAAATGGCGCGGTACGGGCGGCCTCCAGATTCCCATCACAGCCGCAGAGGGCCACCGCCAAGAAGATATGGAGGGAGTGATTATGGCGGTCGGCGGAGCAGGAGGTGAGCAATTCTGAAAGAAAGGTTTACGTTAGGGGTAGACTGGTAGGCCTCAACCACGTGGTCTCACAAGATGGCGCTTACATTGTCTGCGACGTGATAGCCTCACACTCTAATACATACACGTGTGTATCAACGCTGATGAGTTAAATTGGTACCGAATACGTATTTTTTGTTTCACGATTCAGAATGGGAATGTAATTTTAAGCAACTTTCTAAATTACTCTTATTTTTCTTCCATCTCTTTTCCTTATTGGAAAATAAGGAAAGCTTAGGAGCTGGCTAACCTTTGTTAAGCACCTGGGTAGCAGTCAGCAAGTGCTACCCAGGTACTGAACCAAAGATGAGCTGCCTGGTAAGCTTATTACTGTTTTTCGTTTTTTTCCTTGAGAACAAATAAAACATTAAAAGGGGTAAATTAGAAAGTTGATTATAACTGCATGATCTGGACCATGGAAGAGAAAAATTGGGTTCAGTATCCTTGAGGGGCATTGTAGGCTACGATTCCCTATAGTGTGCCAGAGACCACTGTTTATTAAAAGGAAAAGTCGTTATTACTAGATGAAAGGTTAAAGGGACATTATACACATTTTTTCTTTGTATAAATGTTTTGTAGATCTTTTTATATAGCCCATAATTTTTTTTTTTAAATAAATGTATAGTTTTGCTTATTTTTAAATAACATTGCTCTGATTTTCAGATTCCTAACCAAGCCCCAAATTTTGATGTAAATAGTCAGCTACCTTCTCCAGCTTGCTCCTGTTTGTGTAAAGGGTCTTTTCATATGCAAAAGAAGGGGAGGGGGGAGTGTCTTATTTGCCACTTGCAGTGGGCTTTCCAGCTGCCTTTTCAACAGAGCCAAACTGACAGCTTCTAAGTTTTTAAACAGTTTTATACTGGATTTTTATATCGGTATTTGCATCTTATTCTTTATAGTAGTGTCTATTACATGCAGTTATATGAAAATGAGTATATACTGTCCCTTTAATAGGATGACCCATTTCTAAATGGCTGTGTGCAAATTCAGCGAAAAAGTATATCTATTTAGGGATATTTGTGTGAAATGCACACAAATATCCCTAAAGAATAGATATATTACTTTTTTGTTTTCCTTGTGGACTTTATACTCTGCAGTTGGTATCATAGCTGGTAACAGTTTTACAATTCAGAAAACCTTTTTCATATAACTGCATGTAATAGACACTACTATAAAGAATAAGATGCACAGATACTGATATAAAAATCCAGTATAAAACTGTTTAAAAACGTACTTAGAAGCTGTCAGTTTGGCTCTGTTGAAAAGGCAGCTGGAAAGCCCACTGCAAGTGGGAAATAAGACCCTCCCCCCTTTTGCACATGAAAAGACCCTTTACACAAACAGGAGCAAGCTGGAGAAGGTAGCTGACGGTATTCAAATAAAACTTTGGGGCTTGGTTAGGAGTCTGCAAATCAGAGCAATGTTTAAAAATGAGCAAAATTATGGGCTTTATGAATAGATCTACAAAACATTCATGCAAAGAAAAAATGTGTAATGGCCCTTTAAAGTGAATGTCAAGTTTGACCAATGTGTGCTGTTTTTTTTATAAAAAAAACCTAATAAAAACAGGGGCACTTTCATTGATCAAACGTTACTTTTCACTTGTTTTGTTAAAATACTCAGTTTATTCTTGAAAGCAGACTGTCCGTTGCAAGTCTCTTCATATGTCAAAAGACTAATCTGGCTTCCTCCAATCGCGGCTTAGTCTCGGGCAATGTTTGCTCAGAGGGGAACTGTGATTGGAGGAAGCCAGATTAGTCTTTGCTGATGTATGAGAAGGCTTGTGATGAGTGGGGGAAGCGCTGGAGCAGCTTTCAAGAATAAAAGGTGAGTATTTTAACCAAACCAGTGAAATGTAAGTTTGAATGAAAGTGCCCCAGATTATAGGATTTTGGAAAAACGGGCACATATTCGTCAAACTTTACATTCACTTTAAGCCTACACAAATTATGCACAAAGAACATAGTACATTTTATTTAAAATCTGGATACTTGGTTAAAATGGCATGTTCTATATATCTTAAAATTACTGTCCATTGAAGGGAAATCCAAAATGTTCATTATTCAGAATGATCTAACTTGATTAAAACCTGTTTTACATTAAACACTTAAGTCTTACTCCCCACATTACCAAATACATTTATTGCAATAATTAAAGCAACATGTTTACTGCTTGAATTAACTTGTTTCTGGGAAACAAGTTTAAAAATACTACATGGGTTTTTTAATCTTACATGAGAGCTCCTGCATTGTTTCACAACTATTACTGTTGTGGTTTGGTGGGGGCCTGTGCTGCTACAGAAGATAGTCGGTTCTTGGAGCATGTTGTACATACTAATTGGACATTCAAATAGGTCTGTTTGGTTATTTAAGATTCATGGGGGTATTCCAAACTTTGTAATAAATGGCAACATAAGTCTAATTACAAGGTTTTAACACTCTTTAATGGCAACTCAGGTGTTTTTTTTTTTTTTTGTTGTTGTTGCATCTAGCAGTGGTTTTCTTAGTTTCAGAAACCATTTTTGGCTGCATAAAGACCTATTTTTCCTGAATGACAAGTTTTAGCAAGCTGTCTGGCAGACACAAAGAATCATAATTTTTTTGTTTATTTTTAATCCAGCCCAAGAAGGCGTCGGCGTAGCAGATCAAGAAGCAAGAGCAGATCACGATCTCGGAGCAGGTCTAGATACAGCCGTTCAAAGTCCCGCTCCAGGACAAGATCACGATCCCGTTCCACTTCAAAGTCTCGTTCAGCCCGCAGATCAAAGTCCAAGTCTTCCTCTGCGTCCAGGTCAAGATCCCGCTCCAGGTCAAGATCTAGGTCCAGGAATTCACCTCCTCCTCCGCCGCCGCCTCCTGCACGGAACTCAAAATCACGATCCAAGTCTAAAAGTCCTCCCAAGTCTCCAGAAGAGGAAGGAGCAGTGTCTTCATAAAATGAAGGTAACCTTTTCATAGTGTGCTCTGCATGGGGTTTTGTGTGAATTTAGTGTTGTCTTTGCCCAGTAGTAAAACAGTGCATTGATGCCCAGATTCTGTCCCCAAGGGTTACATACTTTTCAGGTTTTCTTTCTGTAAATTTTGTATAATCAAAGTAACAAGTGGGTTATAATTTAATAATAAGTATTGATATCCTGGCTGGCTTGTAATCTGTCAGAGTTGGCATCCTTGATGTTTTAGACAGAATTCTGGGCTTTATATATTGGACTTGTCATGTAGACCGCAATGTTTTTTAACTGTAAACTAAATGGGTTTTGGGGGCTTAATTTGAAATTACTGTTTAAACCAATATCTGCATTTTCCCCTTAAAGCTGCGGGCTCCAGTTGCTTAAGGAGTATTGAGCTGTATTGCAGATAAATAAGTGATTTTTCCTGATCCTCCAGGGACCAGTTTCTATGGGCGTTTATTGGAGCAGGTTTGTTTCTGATTTTAAAGATGCACTATCCTGGCCTCTAGACTGATTAAAAGTAATTGCAGGTCATCAGTTAATACCACTTCATCCAAGAAACTTTAGTGTTAAATTAATAAGAGATACCCTGTTATGTATAAGGTTAGTCTAAAATTACACTATAGGGAGATCTGTTAAAATTATGCAATCTGGGTGGCCAACATGGATAGTGTGTCTTTAATCTGTAAACTGTTTGGTCTTTCAGCTGTGAATAAATTTTTCACAAAGTTGCACATTTTCTCATTCTTCATAGTCCTTGTAGGGCTATTTGTCAAATGTTTTGCTTTAGAAACCAGATTTAATGATATTCCTGTGATCACATGTGCTTCAGTATCTCAGATTCTTAGTGTCAGTAGGCTATCAAAATCTGGTTTCTCAAGCTTTCCAGGGATACAGTGGACTGCTGTTTGCAAGATGTTTTTTTAAGAGTTATTGGGTTTAACTAACCTTATAAATTCCCGCTTGTCACTGGACAGTGTTAGGATACATTTTAATTATGGCACCAATATTTGACATAGATCAAAGCATGTTAATGCTTTACAATAAGGTAGGTAAAGCTACTGGCATATGCTTACATAGAATTAGGTGCCCCTAGCATACTCCAAGAATAGGGCAGTCTGCAACTTACTGTCCTATATAGGGAAGCTAGGCTTTCAGTTTGGTAAACTCCATTTAAAAATAGTATTTTGAAAATCACTTAAGTTATATAGTATCTGAGTCTAGTTTGAAAGTGTGTTAAAGAAATCTGACTAATCTGGTTTAACCTGCACAGCTGTATCACCAATTGTAGTCTCTCATGCATTGGTGCATGTTGGACCTATAGTATCTCTATTAACTGATAAAAGCAACAAAATCCTCACTGTTTTTTATTCTCCTGTAACTAGAGTCTTCAGAAGGAATTCTACATGCTGGACATTGGTGTGATAATCGTTCACTAGTCCTTCCACTCACGGAAAGCCCCTTGGAGCAAGAAACAGCCTACCGAAAAGGTGGTTATTTGTAATTTGTTAGACTTTTTACCTGTTTAAGTTCAGCCTTGAGGCAGACTTTGCATTTTATGTGCCATTTTGTTGCTGTTATTCAAATTTCTTGTAATTTAGTGAAGTGAACGACTACAGATTTCATTATTGGCTTGGATTTTTGAGGTAATTCATTTTGTCTAAAATCTGAAACCTGGAAAAGGAGTGCGTATCTCCGGTTTCTATAACTAATGGCATGCCCTAGACCTGAAATTAAACCAGAGACATCACAATTTCCTTGCTGAATACCTTGTATTTGTCATATGTAAATTGTCTTAAATGTACTTTCATTTTAGTAAGAATGGTATCTGATCACCCAAATTTCTTACAAATGTTCATGTAACGATTTTGCAAGGGAGTGTTTTTATTTGATTATCATCCTAATTTCTTCTCTTATGTATTTTTGTGCACTAGGCGCAGTTGTGTAGCAGTTGAGTAATGCTGGTTAGCTGTTAAGGTGGCGTGTTGCAGTGCAGAGTGCTTGGCTGTTTCCTGTTTTCTCCTGATTGCTCCTGTGTAACGATGCCTTGTCGTGCAGCAAAAGCAAATGGCTGTCCAGTTTGTTAGAATGTCTGACAACTGCACTTCCAGTCACCCGGGTCTTGCATAAAAATAATGGAGCATACAGTGAGCACATCTAGCTGATAAAACACCTTTTTCAGAATCTGGTAAATATGAGCATCTTTATATTGTCTAAAGCAGGTGTCATTCCAATGTATGTGTTTAATATATCTGGCTCTAACATTCTGTACTATAACCACTGTACTATGGTTAATAAACTTTTTTTTTCTCAATTTTTTTTCTGTGTTTATTATTAAATAGGCCCTATGGCTTTTTCAAACAAGTAATTTCCTTTTTAATGTTCATCTGTTTTGGAAGATTTAGCTGGTTATGTATGCACGAGTGCAGTCATTCAAAAGACAAAAACAAATTTACAATAGCGGTTAATTTGAAAGCTCCTTAAAATTGCATACTCTATCTGAATCATGAGAGAGAAAAAAATTGGATTTAGAATCCCTTTCAGTTTGCAAAAAGATTTGTAGTAAGGCTGAGAATAAACTTTTCAGGGCAAAATAAATGCTGCAACATGGTCCTACTGTACATAACTTTTGTAGTTTAATACGTGAAACTTAAACTTCACATTAAACTGCATACTAGAAGACTGTCTGCCGGCACCTAAGATGGTGGTGACCAGTGGGGGAGGGGTAAAGTTGTGGGAGGGTTATCTCTGCACTATAGCTAAAATTAACTTTACAGGCTACATGATCCTTCTAGTGCCAGGAATTTCAGAAGTGGTGCGCAGCTGCAATTAGCAGCCTTCTAATTGGTAAAAAGCCAAGCATGTCTGTCTGTGAGGATAGGGTCGTAGGGAAGCTTTTACATTTGTTTCATTTATTTAAAGACAAGCTAGTACACAAATGGCAACAATAGCCACACGGGTACCTGTAAGAGGTGCCAAGTAACAAGGATATAAAATGATATGAAAATATATATGGTGTGTATATATACAGAAGATAATCGAATGTGGGGCAATCAAACGATTAAGTGAAAAAATCTACAATGTACTCCACTGATCACAAGCTCAGATCCACAAATGATTAACATATATGTATAGGTGGCCTATTGATCTAAATAGTTAGAACCAGCATGTGGTGTATGAGGAATGGCATACAGTGTAAGAAAACCCCAATACATTAACTAATAGGCATACATACATATACAAATCCGTTCATGTAAACAAAAAGACCAAACTGATTGTCCAAAAAAGACTAACCAATATGTGGTAGTCCTAATATGAATCAAGTAGTCTCAAAGCAAAGATCCAAAACTGGAGGCAGCTCCTCTAGAGTCACGCCACAACACAAGATAAGATCTATAACAAAGAAAATAGAGGGCACCGCAGATCAGATAACTCCACAAGAGAAGACAGTAGGTGTTGGGAATCTTACGTGCTATAAAGCACTAGTGTGCAGTATAGGCAGTCTGGAACCAACCAGTCGTCGGTAGACTCAATGCAAATCTAACGGATGGAATCCTCATCCCACCAAGGGGAGTCCAGAGATCCCAGGAGTAAATGGAGGTCCGTTAGGCTCGATATTAGGGTAGTCAGCAGATAGATCCTTGTCCCACCAGGGAGAGTCCAGAGGTCCCAGGCGTAGATGGAAAGATAAAAACTGGTGGTCTCAAATTATACTCATGTATTTTCAGAATTGTGTCAAATACTAGAAAATTTCATGTCCACACCGGGGTTATATCCAAATCGTCTCAAGATGGCGAATTACTAAATAGTAATTCGCCATCTTGAGAAGATTTGGATATAATTTGAGACCACCAGTTTCTTTCCATCTACTCCTGGGACCTCTGGACTCTCCCTGGTGGGACGAAGATTGATCTGCTGACTACCCTAATATCGAGCCTAATGGACCTCCATTTACTCCTGGATCTCTGGACTCCCCTTGTTGGGACGAGGATTCCATCCGTTGGATTTTCATTGAGTCTACCGGACAACTGGTTGGTTCCGGACTGCCTATACTGCACCCTAGTGCTTTATACCAACTCCTACTGTCATCTCTTGTGGATTTATCTGATCTGCAATGTGGCACCCTCTTTTCTTTGTTATAGATAATTTGTTTCATAATTGTTAAAGTTTCTTTAAAATTCCTGGTCCTTAAAGGGACTGTATTCTATAAAATAGTTTTTCCCTAATGAGTTTCCAATTACTTTTTACCAGCTGCAGAGTATAAAATTTATGAAATTTGCATTTTTAAGGCTTATTTGTGTATATGAATTAGCTGGTTTTTTTTTTTTGAAGCCACAACCTAATAAAATGGGATTGAGCTTGTAGGTATAATATCTCATTACTTAATCATATTGTGTACACATGCCTGCTTTCTTAGATCTGTCCATAAACCAATTATCAGTTCTTGGAGAAAACAATGGAAAATTAACATTTTATTACCTTATCTCCTATAACCCACGGGAGTGTAATTTCGTCTGACTTAACACAGCTTGGCCTTGAGGCCAAATCCTTTCAGGATGGGTGGGGGATACCACAGGCTAAATAAACTATTTCAAATGCCAATATAAGGGTAATGGAAATACTTGTAAACCATTTTCTTTCTGACACATGAGTCCACGGATCATCAGTAATTACTGTTGGGAATATCACTCCTGGCCAGCAGGAGGAGCCAAAAGAGCACCACAGCAAAGCTGTTAAGTATCCCTTCCCACAACCCCCATTCATTCTTTGCCTGCGTTGCAAGGAGGTGATAAAGTTTAGGTGTCTAAAATTTTTCTTCAAGATTTTAATTTGAAGCAGAGCAGGTTTGCTCTGTCTTCCTTGGGTTTAGCCGTAGTCCATGTCAGTCTCTTCAGTAGAGCAGCGGTGGCTTTTATGCATCTGGGAACTTGTGGGGTATAATCCTCACTGTGCCTCCCAAACTGTTCAGGCTGCCCTATCTTGGAAGCCTGAGTAGGATTCGGTCCTTTCCTTCCACAGGTCCATATGAGGGAGGAGGCCCTCTCAAACCAGGTGAGCTGCCCTGCTGCCAGGCATATATTCAGGTAATTGCATAATTTTATTTTCTGGGCTCAGGAAAATATGGCACTTCAACAGTTTAAGTAGGTCATGGAATCCCAGTAAACCTATTTAGGGTTAATAGGATTGAGGTAGGCAGTGGATGCAGGCACTGGGGACTAAACATTTTTATTGTGGCTCAGTTTTTACTCCGGGTTCCAGACTTGGTGGATGGCATCAGAAGTGTTTTCACATGGGTGTTAGGTAGCACTCCGGTGCGAGAAGTCTGTTGGAATTAATGGCGGCCGGGTGGTTGCAGTTTGAGTATGCCCACGATTAGGAAGGCAGGCTTTTTCTGAGGCAGCAAGATAGTTGCACAATTCAGTTTTTTCTTTGTGTTCCGGATCTGATGTAACGCTAAAGCACCGCTTGCGATTGCCTGATTGAGCAGCTCTGGGAAGTCCAGATCGTAGCTAACGCCTTTTAATCAGATTGCCGGCAGGACAGGTAGTCACCTCAGTAAAGAGTGCTGAGGTGAAGAGGCTGCCTGAGGTTATCTAGTGTTCCGCTGGTTTGCAGTTAAATTCATTTTGTAACTCCCACGAAGGGCAGGTTTAGCTGAGGTGACTATTTTCTGTTGCCCACCTTTTCCCCCTACACTTTCTGTGTTCCTGAGCAGAGATAGCTTAGTTGCAGTTACCTAGCAGAATATTCACTCAATTGTCAGGCAGGTAAGCACCTCAGCAAAGCTGAGGTGTAGAGGTTGCCCAGAGTTTTTGTGACAGTGTATTTTTCTTGCAGAAAAAAGTTTTAAAATTAAAGGAAACTATTCCTTCCATTCTTCCCTTGGTTCAAGAGGGTCAATTTATGACAAAGGTATATTTAAAGGACGTGTACCTGCATGTTCCCATCCACAGGGATCATCACAAGTTTCTGAGGTTGTCATTGCTAGACACTCTTTTGTGGCGCTCCCACTCTGCCTTGCTACAGCTCCCAGAATTTTCTCAAAGGTTCTGGGATCCCTGTTGGCAGTGCTCCGGTTGCGGGGCATTGCAGTGGCGCCTTATCTGGACGACCTTCTGGTTCAGGCGCCATCCTTTCAACAAGCAAACTCCCACAGACATGTTATCCTTTCTGCGATCTCACGGATGGAAGGTGAATTTGGAAAAGAGTTCTTAATTCCATCTACAAAAATAGTGTTCTTGGGAACCGTAATTGATTTCCTGACCCGTCAGAAATATTTTCATTGATAAGGAATCTAAGATTTTTGATTCTTGTCTGGCACTTCAGTCCTCTCCTCAGCCATCAGTGGCTCAATGTATGGAGATGATTGGTCTTATGGTAGCTGCCATGGTCATCATTCAGTTTGCCTGTTTCCACCTCAGACACTTGCAGTTATGCATGCTCAGGCAGTGGAACAAATTGTGCTTATCTGTCTCCATGATTACATCTGGATCAGGAGACAAGGGATTATCTTTGGTGGTTGTCTCAGGATCATCTCTCCAGGGAACCTGCTTCTGCAGACCTTCCTGGGTGATTGTGGCCTTTGATGCCGGCCTGCTGGGATGGGGAGCAGTCTGGGCCTCGCTAAAGGCTCAGGGGATATGGACTCGGGAGGAGTCAGTTCTCCCCATAAACATCCTAGAGCTGAGGGCAATCTTCAATGCTCTTCTGGCCTCAGTTAGCTTCAGCCCGGTTTATCAGGTTCCAGTCGGACAACATAACTTCAGTGGCTTACATCAAACATCAGGGATGAACTCAGACTTCGTTGGCCATGACAGAGGTAGCCAAGATTATTCAGTGGGTGGAGATCCACAACTGCAGTCTATCTGCGATCCACATTCCAGGAGTAGACGATTGGGTAGCGGATTTTCTGAGCAGACAAACCTTTCATCCGTGGGAGTGGAAAGTCCATCCTTTGGTGTTTTCCAACTTGATTCTCAAATGGGGACAGCCGCAGCTGTATCTCATGGCATCTCAACAGAATGCCAAGCTCCTGAGGTACGGGTCGAGGTCAAGGGATCCTCAGGCTGTACTGATGCTCTGGCTGGTCCTTGGAATTTGTTTAGAATTCCTTTTTCTTCCTTTCGCTCTCCATTGCTAGAATCAAACAGAATCAAAATCCGGATGTAAGTGGACATCCAAAAGGTTGATCACTGTGATTAAAGTACAGGTGTGCAGTGCGAGCATCTCTCATGGAAGACAGTCAAGAACACAATCTGTGAAATAAATCACAAAAAAGAGGGCGCCTCCTAGTGCAATATTGCAGTGGAAAAGGACAACTGACACTACTTGTATTAAAATATTCACAAGGGTTGTAGCACCCAGTGTGCTAAATGGTGCAGGCTGTGGACTCAGTGGCCCAGCAACACTGATCCAAACACCAGAGAACAGGGGTGATCAGGAGTTCCAGGTGCTCCAGATAGAAGGGGAAGTAGTGCAGGCTTTGTAGAACAAATAACAGAGGGCCCCTCCTAGTGCAATAATGCAAAGGTGCTGGTAGATAACAATTCTTGTTAGTGATGCTCACAAAGGTTGCAGCACCCAGTGTGCTAAGTGGTGCAGGCTGGGGACTCAGTGGCCCAGCAACACTGATCATCGAATAACAAAAATACACTTGAGCTCCAGGTGGTTGGAGAAGCAAAAACAGGCTTCCAATAAAATACATATATTTATTAAAAAATCTTATAAAAACAATGGGTGTCGTGTGCACCCAAATAAGTTAAAAAAACAAAACAATGGTAGTGACAGTGAGTGTCCACGACTTTATTCAGTACTGTTGGGAATATTAACACCTGGCCACCAGGAGGAGGCAAAGACAACCGACCCAAAGGCTATAAATAGCCCTCCCACCCTATTCCCCCAGTCATTCTTTGCCTTTTGTCACTATAGAAGGATGGCAGAGAAAGTGTCAGAAGAAATGGATAGTACTTTAATATACTGGGGCTAATCATGTAAACCTTTCAGTTAGTGGCGATAGTGTCTAGATGTGCAGGGAATGTTCTTTGATTGTCTGGAACATATAATAAACAGCCCCTTGATAACCAGTGTTGCTGAGTTACTCTGCCTTTTCACTCAGGTCCCTGTCAACGCAGAGACTCACACCTTGAGATGCTGTCTGCTCCACAGCACTGATCCTGGAGGCCAAGTCCTTTTTTATCTTATCTTAGGGGAAGGTACCTAGTGGGTTAATTTTTTCCTCCTGTTGGAGGTGGTTTCTTTCCAGCAGAAAGATGTGTTTTTTTTTTCCAGATTGTTTAGATGTGGGGTCTTCCAGAATGAGATCTGATGGTTTCTCATCTAAACAAGAAACTTCCCAGGTACTTCAGTTCCAGGAATCCTCAGGCAGAGTCGATGGATGCGTTAGCAGTTTATTGGATTTACCAACCTGCTTATATTTTCCCGCCTTTAGTTCTTCCAAGAGTGATCTTCAAGATCATCATGAAACAATAGTTTGTGTTTCTGGTAGTACCAGCATGGCCTCACAGGTTTTGGTATGTGGATCTTGTTTGGATGTCCAGTTGCCAACCTTGGCCAATTCCTTTAAGACCAGACCTTTTGTCTCAAGGTCTGTTTTTCCATTAGGATCTCAAATCTTTAAATTTGAAGGTATGGAAATTGAACGCTTAGTGCTTAGAGGTTTTTCTGACTCAGTGATACTATGTTACAGGCTCGTAAATCTGTTTCTAGGAAGATTTATTATTGAGTTTGAAAGACTTGTTTTACAGTTTCTTAAGTGGTTTTCGATAAAGATTTGTCTGCAAGTTCCTTGAAAGGACAAATATCTGCTTTGTTTTATTTCACAGAAAGATTGCTAAGCTTCCTGATACTCCGTTTTATACAGGCTTTGGTCCGTATCAAGCCTGTCATTAAATCAATCTCTCCTCCCTTGGAGTCATAA
Organism: Bombina bombina; assembly: GCF_027579735.1. Taxonomy (NCBI): domain Eukaryota; kingdom Metazoa; phylum Chordata; class Amphibia; order Anura; family Bombinatoridae; genus Bombina; species Bombina bombina. The sequence continues at coordinate 1,559,856,915 of NC_069499.1, read as the reverse complement.
TTTGGTTTTGAAGGCTTTACAGGCTCCTCATTTTGAGCCTATGCATTCTTTGGATATTAAGCTACTTTCTTGGAAAGTGTTGTTCCTTTTGGCTATCTCTTCTGCTTTTAACAGGGGTGTGTAGACTTTTTATATCCACTGTGTGTGTGTGTGTGTGTGTGTATATATATATATATATATATATATATATATATATATATGTGTGTGTATATATGTGTATATATGTGTATATATATGTGTGTATGTATGTGTATATATGTGTGTTGTGTGTATGTGTGTTGTGTGTGTGTGTGTATATGTGTGTGTGTGTATATGTGTAAATGTAATAAATAAAAAAAAATGGTACAAAGATGTATTTTTACAAGTATGGAACGTCAAGCTGCCTTATAAAGCACATTTTCTTGCAGTTTGAGGAAGAGCAGCAAGATGATATGCTGGGCTCTATTAAAACAATGATCCTCTACACTTACAAACATCACACTGCAACCTCCCACATTACCAGAGCCCTTATCCCTCCCACCTTGATTTTACTCCCACTCAGTTAAAGGGCCATTATAATTTCTTTATTTAGGATTTAAAGGGACAGTCTACACCAGAATTGTTATTGTTTTAAAAGACAATCCCTTTTTTACCCATTCCCTAGTTTTGCATAACCAACAGTTATATTTATATATTTTTTACCTCTGTGATTATCTTGTATCTGAGCCTCTGCAAACTGCCCCTTTTTCAGTTCTTTTGACAGACTTGCAGTTTAGCCAATCAGTGATAGCTCCCAGATAACTTCACGTGCATGAGCACAGTGTTATCTATATGAAATTCATGAACTAACACCCTCTAGTGGTGAAAAACCTGTTAAAATGCATTCTTAAGAGGCGGCCTTCAAGGTCTAAGAAATTAGCATATGAACCTCCTAGATTAAGCTTTCAACTAAGAATACCAAGAGAACAAAGCAAAATTGGTGATAAAAGTAAATAGGAAAATTGTTTAAAATTACATGCGCTATCTGAATCATGAAAGTTTATTTTGGACTAGACTGTCCCTTTAATAAAAAGTTACTAATATACATTAAAGGTAATATGCTATTTAAATTTTACTTACAAATATATACTTCCACTGCCCATGGAAAAGTGCAATTCAGCTTGCAATTCTGAGTTGCGTAACAGTCCATCCAGAATTTCCTCAGCTCCTTACAAAGTAGATAAACATGCTGCCAGACATCAATCATATGCCCCTCTGCTCCTGTTCACTGAGACGTTCTGGCAATGGTTGCTATGGCAACTTGTGAAACGTCCTGCAGAACTGATAACGTTCTGCATAAACAAAAAACTTCACTGATTGAGTTTACGATCTGTGTTTCTTTTTAAAGACACAATGAGTCCACGGATTTCATCCTTGTGAGATTACGCCTCCTGGTCAGCAGGAGGAGGCAAAGAGCACCACAGCAGAGCTGTATATATAGCTCCTCCCTTCCCACCTACCCCAGTCATTCTCTTTGCCTGTGTTAGTAAGATAGGAGATGGGAAAGTGAGGTGTTAGTAAAGATTCTTCAATCAAGAGTTTATTTTTTTTTTTAGTGCCAGAGAGTGCTGCTTTGTTCTGGGGTGTAGCCTAGTCCAGATCAGTCTCTACAGTAGAGCATTTGGTGGCTTTAAAGCAATGGGAACTTGTGGGATATAACTCACTGCGCATCCCATACTGATGCTGCCCTGCTTGTAAAGTCTGAGGGAAGAGAAAAACTCAGTACTTTTTATTTCCACAGGCCAATGTGAGGAGAAAATTAGGACCTCGCAAGCCGGGTGGGATGCCTTTGCTGTCGGGCAGAATGAGGTAAGTGCTGACTTTATTTCTGGTGGTAAAGCATCTCAGAAAAAGGCCTGGGCACTTTATTTTTCTATACCTCATTGAAATACATGGAATATTCTCCTAGCCTATTAGGAGACTTTAAAGGGACATTAAACCCAAACATTTTCTTTCATGATTCAGACAGAATACAATTTTAAACAACATTCAAATTTACTTCTATTATCTAATTTGCTTCATTCTTTAGATATCCTTCTTTAAAGAAATAGCAATGCACATGAATGAGCTAATCACATAAGGCAAATATGTGCAGCCACCAATCAGAAGCTACTGAGCCTTTCTAGATATGCTTTTCAGGAAAGATTATCAAGAGAATGAAGCAAATTAGATAATAGAAGTAAATTAGAAAGTTGCTAAATGGTATTCTCTATCTGAATCATTAAAGAAAAAATGTGGGTTTAATGTCCCTTTAAGGCAGCTATGATACTGGGGTTTGCATGTGTCTCATCTCCCGATGGTCTCATATATATAATATTAAAACAGACCGGGAGATTTTATATTGAGCTTTAATGTTATGCAATATTCATGCTCACAGTAACGCAGTATGTTGTGCATTGGAACGCGGTATGTTGTGAATTATTGCACAGAGACCTGTTGGTCACAATTGTGTGTCTTGTTAGAGCAGCATATTGTGTGTTTTATACTTGTCTCCCGGTGCCTATATTTAAAGCAGGGTGCCCGGGATATTGCACAGAAACAGTTTGTCACAAGCCTTCTCTGGATGATAAAACGAGTAAAGGCGATATACACTTTATCTTTTTGCCCCCGGCGCCTATACTTAAACAATGGCGACCGGGAGTTGAATTATGTTACGCCCACGAAGGGCGGAGCTTGTCGAAAGGCGCTGTGTATGTGCACTCTTCTCTTTTGAGCCTCCGGTCTATGCTGCAGCTGCTGTGTCAGGCTATCTCTGATGACAGCTGTTTAACTAATCTCGCGGCCGACAGGGAGGTTTATTTGATTGCGCATGAAAAGTTATATATGTCTCGCTTCCTACTGCTTATATTAACAAATATAACAGCCGACAGGGAGGTTTATTTTATTACGCATGAAATGTGTTTTACATGTCTCGCTTCCTACGGCTTAAAGATGGCAGCCGACAGGGAGATTTCCTTGAAGGTGTTATGACTTGTTCACCGTTCCCAACAGCTTGTATTACATTGTGAGCTGACTAAAGGGGATTTACTTATTTTTCATACATGTCTGAGGGTGGTTCTCCCGACGGCTCCATTTGTCTCAAATTAGCAGCCCAGGAGATTTAACTTGATGCGCCCACAATAAGCGGAGCTAAGGTTCGCGCCATTGTTTGTGCGCCTTTTATACAAATTACTTGAATGGACGCCAGCTGCCTTCTCTTCTGTATTTTAGCATATAGTTGAGAGGCTTTGCGCACTTTGGGGCCCATTTATCAAAGGGCTTGCGGACCTGATCCGACACTGCGGATCAGGTCCGCAAGACCTCGCTAAATGCGGAGAGCATGTGAGTGTCTTTCAGTGAAGTGGATGTTTTTCTCTGCTGTGTTAAGCATATAGCAGAGAAGCTTTGCAGGCACGCAGTATGTAAGAGGGGTTATAACTAATCCGGATGCATGTTATCTGTCAGTGCCCCATCCAATTACAGGCCTCCCTCTCACTGCAGTCAGTTATGTGCGCTATTGTAGCTACAGCGTTCTGTCAGCACATAACAGAAACTGCAGTGAGAGGGAGGTAAGGGGAGTGTGTGTGACTAAAGTATTATCCGTAGCAGAGAGGAGAGATAGGAAAAAACTTAAATCACAGACAGCAGCAGTGGTAAGTCTGTCTCCTGTCTGTCCCGGTCTTTCCCCATAACTCCTCACTGTTGCTGAGCTCAAAAGACAAAAATACACTTACTACACAATACAAGCAGCAGTGTCTTTGTCCAGTCAGGTCCAGCTGCTCACTCGGTGTCCACTTCGGTCTCCTGATATCCTCATAGTTGCTTGTCAGGGTGCGATGCGCTCACTCTGTTTTACACTGACTTCCCGCCATTCCATCTACTTCCCTTCCCTCCTACGGCACAGCTGCTCTGCCTCTTCTTGTTCTGAGTGACTCACTGCAGTGGTCACGTTCTCCTGGGAGCTGATTAGCTCCCCCGGGTCAGCCCCAAAGAGGCTGGCCTCAAATAGGCACTTATGGCTGGGCCGTGAGATAAGCTACTTAACCACCGTCAACCAGTGGGTGGCGCAGCTCTCGTGGGCCCATAGCCAAAATTAATTTTGCATGTCGTGCAATGGAGCAGCAGTCCTGCTCGTGCCTCTCCATTGCACAACATCTAGCTGGAATTTTTTTTTTTTTTTGTCCATATGACAGGTGACCACCCTGTTTATGGTGGTTATGATCTTTTGTATAAAGCACAGTTATATTTCCAGTTCCTTTTTTGATGCTTTCTACTCCTTTTTCTATCACCCCACTACTTGGCAATTTGTTAAACTGAATTGTAGGTGTGTTGAGGAGGGTGTATTTTATAGGTATTTTGAGGTTTGGGAATCTTTGTCCCTCCTGGTAGGATTGTATATCCCATACGTCACTAGCTCATGGACTCTTGCCAATATGAAAGAAATTAATTTGTCAGATAAGTGCTTACATAAATTATGTTTTTGTAAGCAGAGTGGGCCAGGAATATCGGCTAGCGACTTCCTGGTATCTTGTTTTGGCTTACTGTTTAACCTCTTCGCTACTGAGAATTTCAGAGAACTTGGCCAAAATACTTGGAAATTTTTAGTATTTTTGCTATCATTCCGTTTAAATAGAGCCTTATGTTTTTTTTCTCTTGTTAAGTGTGTTCAGTCCACGGGTCATCCATTACTTATGGGATATATTCTCCTTCCCAACAGGAAGTTGCAAGAAGATCACCCAAGCAGAGCTGCTATATAGCTCCTCCCCTCACATGTCATACCCAGTCATTCTCTTGCAACCCTCAACAAAGGAGATCGTGGGAGGAGTTGGAGTTTTTACTTAATTATTCTTCAATCAAAAGTTTGTTATTTTAAATGGCACCGGAGTGTGCTGTTTTTCTATCTCAGGCAGTATTTGGAAGAAGAAACTGCCTGCGTTTTCTATGATCTTAGCAGGCGTAACTAAGATCCACTGGCTGTTCTCGACATTCTGAGGAGTGGGGTAACTTCAGAACATGGGAATAGCATGCGGGGTCCCCCGCAAATGAGGTATGTGCAGTACAATATTTTCTGGGAATGGAATTGACTAAGAAAACACTGCTGTTACCCCTATGATGTAAGTACAGCCTTAAATGCAGTAGTAGTGACTGGTATCAGGCTGATAAATGTATGCACAGTAGTTATTTTCTAGGGACTAGAATTTGACTGAGAAAATACTGTTAATACTGAAATAATGCTTAAGCCTAATCTGCAGTGGAAGCGACTGGTAGCAGGCTTAGTGATAACTTTGCATGACATTAAAAGAAGTTTGTTTTTAAAACGTTTACTGGCATGTTATTCGTTTTGTGAGGTACTTTGGTGATAAATCCTTTTGGGCATGAATTTTTTCTCTTTTTTTCCACATGGCTAACGTATATTTCTGCATAGAAACCGTTATATCAGGTCTCCCACTGTTGTAAATGAGTGGGAGGGGCCTTTTTTAGCGCCTTGTTGCGCAGTTAAAATTCTAGCATAGTCTTCCTGCTTCTTCCTCCTTGATCCAGGACGTCTCTAGAGAGCTCAGGGGTCTTCAAAATTCGTTTTTGAGGGAGGTAATCAGTCACAGCAGACCTGTGACAGTGTGTTTGACTGTGATAAAAACGTTAAATCTTAACTTGATATCCGTTTTTTTGGGTACTGAGGGGTTAATCATCCTTTTGCTAATGGGTGCAATCCTCTGCTAATTAATACATTTAAAGAATGGTTGACTATAACTGAATTAGTTCTTTATTATTCAACTGTGTTTTTAAAAAAGCGCTGCAGCGTTTTTTATATTGCTTGTAAACTTATTGAATGTAATTTCCAAGCTTGCTAGTCTGTTTAAACATGTCTGATACAGAGGAATCTGCTTTTTCATTATGTTTAAAAGCCGATGTGGAGCCCAATAGAAATGTTATGAAAGAAGTATTATACAATATGCCCGAGTTAAGAGGCAAGCGCGACAGCTCTGGGTTAAGGACAGAGCGCGCCGATGACACGAGAGCCATGTCTGATACTGCGTCACAGTTTGCAGAACATGAGGACGGAGAGCTTCATTCTGTGGGTGACGGTTCTGATTCGGGGAGACCGGATTCAGAAATTTCAAATTTTAAATTTAAGCTTGAGAACCTCCGCGTGTTGCTAGGGGAGGTGTTAGCGGCTCTGAATGATTGTGACACGGTGGCAATCCCAGAGAAATTATGTAGGCTGGATAAATACTATGCGGTACCGGTGTGTACTGACGTTTTTCCTATACCAAAGAGGCTTACAGAGATTATTAGCAAGGAGTGGGATAGACCCGGTGTGCCTTTTTCCCCTCCTCCGATATTTAGAAAAATGTCCCTATAGACGCCACCACACAAGACTTATGGCAGACGGTCCCTAAGGTGGAGGGAGCAGTTTCTACTTTAGCCAAGCGTACCACTATCCCGGTGGAGGATAGCTGTGCTTTCTCAGATCCAATGGATAAAAAATAAGAGGGTTACCTTAAGAAAATGTTTGTTCAACAAGGTTTTATATTACAGCCTCTTGCATGCATTGCGCCTGTCACTGCTGCAGCGGCATTCTGGTTTGAGTCTCTGGAAGAGGCGATTCGCACAGCACCATTGGATGAGTCTTTGAGCAAGCTTAGAACCCTTAAGCTGGCTAATGCGTTTGTTTCGGATGCCGTAGTGCATTTAACCAAACTTACGGCTAAGAATTCCGGATTCGCCATACAGGTGCGCAGAGCGCTATGGCTTAAATCCTGGTCAGCAGATGTAACTTCTAAGTCTAAACTACTGAACATTCCTTTCAAAGGGCAGACCTTATTCGGGCCCGGCTTGAAGGAAATTATTGCTGACATTACTGGAGGTAAGGGCCACACCCTTCCTCAGGACAGGGCCAAATCAAAGGCCAAACAGTAACTTTCGTGCCTTTCGTAATTTCAAGGCAGGAGCAGCATCAACTTCCTCCGCTCCAAAACAGGAAGGAACTACTGCTCGTTACAGACAGGGTTGGAAAGGCAACCAGTCATGGAACAAGGGCAAGCAGGCCAGAAAGCCTACTTCCGCCCCTAAGACAGCATGAAGACAGGGCCCCCTTTCCGGAGACGGATCTAGTGGGGGGCAGACTTTCTCTCTTCGCCCAGGCTTGGGCAAGAGATGTACAGGATCCCTGGACGTTGGAGATTATATCTCAGGGATACCTTCTGGATTTCAAAACTTCTCCACAAGGGAGGTTCCATCTGTCAAGGTTATCAACAAACCTAGTAAAGAAAGAGGCATTTCTACAATGTGTACAAGACCTCTTAGTGATGGGAGTGATCCACCCAGTTCCGCGAACGGAACAGGGGCAAGGGTTTTATTCAAATCTGTGGTTCCCAAAAAAGAGGGAACCTTCAGACCAATCTTAGACTTAAAGATCTTAAACAAATTCCTAAGGGTTCCATCGTTCAAGATGGAAACCATTCGGACCATCCTACCCATGATCCAAGAGGGTCAATATATGACCACAGTGGACTTAAAGGATGCCTACCTTCACATACCGATTCACAGAGATCATTATCGGTACCTAAGGTTTGCCTTTCTAGACAGGCATTACCAGTTTGTAGCTCTTCCCTTCGGGTTGGCTACGGCCCAGAGAATTTTTACAAAGGTTCTGGGCTCACTTCTGGCGGTACTAAGACCACGAGGCATAGCGGTGGCTCCGTACCTAGACGACATTCTGATACAAGCGTCAAGTTTTCAAAATGCAAAGTCTCATACAGAGATAGTTCTAGCATTTCTGAGGTCGCATGGGTGGAAAGTGAACGTGGAAAAGAGTTCTGTTACCACTAATGAGGGGCCCTTTTCTAGGGACTCTTATAGATTCTGTAGAGATGAAGATTTACCTGACGGAGTCCAGGTTATTAAAGATTCTCAATGCTTGCCGTGTCCACTCCATTCCAAGCCCATCAGTAGCTCAGTGCATGGAAGTAATCGGCTTAATGGTCGCGGCAATGGACATAGTGCCATTTGCGCGCCTACATCTCAGACCGCTGCAACTATGTATGCTAAGTCAATGGAACGGGGATTACTCAGATCTGTCCCCTTTGCTAAATCTGGACCAGAAGACCAGAGATTCTCTTCTCTGGTGGTTATCACGGGTTCATCTGTCCAAAGGAATGACTTTTCGCAGACCAGATTGGACGATTGTAACAATAGATGCCAGCCTACTAGGCTGGGGAGCAGTCTGGAACTCCCTGAAGGCTCAGGGATCGTGGAATCAGGAGGAGAAACTCCTCCCGATAAACATTCTAGAATTAAGAGCAATATTCAATGCTCTTCTAGCTTGGCCTCAGTTAGCAACACTGAGGTTCATCAGATTTCAGTCGGATAACATCACGACTGTGGCTTACATCAATCAAGGGGGAACCAGGAGTTCCCTAGCGATGTTGGAAGTCTCGAAGATAATTCGCTGGGCAGAGTCTCACTCTTGCCACCTGTCAGCGATCTACATCCCAGGCGTGGAGAACTGGGAGGCGGATTTTCTAAGTCGCCAGACTTTTCATCCGGGGGAGTGGGAACTTCACCCGGAGGTATTTGCTCAACTGATTCATCGTTGAGGCAAACCGGATCTGGATCTCATGGCATCTCGCCAGAACGCCAAGCTTCCTTGTTACGGATCCAGGTCCAGGGACCCGGGTGCGGTGCTGGTAGATGCACTAGCAGCCCCTTGGGTATTCAACATAGCTTATGTGTTTCCACCTTTTCCGTTGCTACCTCGACTGATTGCCAGGATCAAACGGGAGAGAGCATCTGTGATTCTGATAGCGCCTGCATGGCCACGCAGGACCTGGTATGCAGACCTAGTGGACATGTCGTCCTGTCCACCATAGTCTCTACCCCTGAGGCAGGACCTTCTAATTCAGGGTCCTTTCAACCATCCAAACCTAATTTCTCTGAGACTGTCTGCTTGGAAATTGAACGCTTGATTCTATCAAAGCGTGGGTTTTCGGATTCGGTTATTGATACATTAATACAGGCTCGGAAACCTGTTACCAGAAAAATTTACCATAAGATATGGCGTAAATATTTATATTGGTGTGAATCCGAGAGTTACTCATGGAGTAGGGTTAGGATTCCTAGGATATTGTCCTTTCTACAAGAGGCTCTGTCTATTCTTTTACACAAGCGTCTGGCAGAGAATCCAGACGTCCAGGCCTTTTGTCAGGCTTTGACTAGAATTAAGCCTGTGTTTAAAACTGTTGCTCCTCCTTGGAGCTTAAACTTGGTTCTTAAAGTTCTTCAGGGTGTTACGTTTGAACCCCTTCATTCCATTGATAATAAACTTTTATCTTGGAAAGTTCTGTTTTTGATGGCTATTTCCTCGGCTCGAAGAGTCTCTGAGTTATCTGCCTTACATTGCGATTCCCCTTATCTGATCTTTCATTCAGACAAGGTAGTCCTGCGTACTAAACCTGGGTTTTTACCTAAGGTTGTTTCTAACAGGAATATCAATCAAGAGATTGTTGTTCCATCATGTCCTAATCCTTCTTCAAAGAAGGAACGTCTTTTGCATAATCTAGACGTGGTCCGTGCCCTGAAGTTCTACTTACAGGCAACTAAAGATTTTCGGCAAACTTCTTCTCTGTTTGTCGTTTACTCTGGACAGAGGAGAGGTCAAAAGGCTTCGGCTACCTCTCTCTCTTTTTGGCTTCGTAGCATAATACGTTTAGCCTATGAGACTGCTGGACAGCAGCCTCCTGAAAGAATTACAGCTCATTCCACTAGAGCTGTGGCTTCCACCTGGGCCTTTAAGAATGAGGCCTCTGTTGAACAGATTTGCAAGGCTGCAACTTGGTCTTCGCTTCATACTTTTTCCAAATTTTCCACTTTTGCTTCTTCGGAGGCTGTTTTTGGGAGAAAGGTTCTACAGGCAGTGGTTCCTTCTGTTTAATGTTCCTGCCTTGTCCCTCCCATCATCCATGTACTTTAGCTTTGGTATTGGTATCCATAAGTAATGGATGACCCGTGGACTGAACACACTTAACAAGAAAAAACATAATTTATGCTTACCTGATAAATTTATTTCTCTTGTAGTGTTTTCAGTCCACGGCCCGCCCTGTCTTTTTTGAGGCAGGTTCTAAATTTTAAATTATATCTCCAGTCACCACTGCACCCTATAGTTTCTCCTTTCTTGTCTTGTTTCGGTCGAATGACTGGATATGACATGTGAGGGGAGGAGCTATATAGCAGCTCTGCTTGGGTGATCCTCTTGCAACTTCCTGTTGGGAAGAAGAATATATCCCATAAGTAATGGATGACCCGTGGACTGAACACACTACAAGAGAAATAAATTTATCAGGTAAGCATAAATTATGTTTTTAATCTACCTGTCAAAACTATATATACAGTGGGGCAAAAAAGTATTTAGTCAGCCACCAATTGTGCAAGTTCTCCCACTGAAGAGAGGCCTGTAATTTTCATCATATGTATACTTCAACTATGAGACAAAATGTGGAAACAAATTCAGACAATCACATTGTCTGATTTGGAAAGAATTTATTTGCATATTATGGTGGAAAATAAGTATTTGGTCACCTACAAACAAGCAAGATTTCTGGCTCTCACAGACCTGTATCTTCTTCTTTAAGAGGCTCCTCTGTCCTCCACTCGTTACTTGTATTAATGGCACCTGTTTGAGGTTGTGGACAGGTGTCTTTTATACTGATAACAAGTTCAAACAGTCACACTCCAAACTCCACTATGGTGAAGACCAAAGAGCTGTCGAAGGACACCCGAAACAAAATTGTAGACCTGCACCAGGCTGGGAAGACTGAATCTGCAATAGGCAAGCAGCTTGGTGTGAAGAAATCAACTGTGGGAGCAATAATTAGAAAATGGAAGACATACAAGACCACTGATAATCTCCCTCGATCTGGGGCTCCACGCAAGATCTCACCCCTTGGGGTCAAAATGATCACAAGAACGGTGAGCAAACATCCCAGAACCACACAGGGGGACCTAGTGAATGACCTGCAGAGAGCTGGGACCAACGTAACAAAGGCTACCATCAGTAACACAAAACGCCACCAGGGACTCAGATCCTGCAGTGCCAGACGTGTCCCCCTGCTTAAGCCAGTACATGTCCCGGCCTGTCTGAAGTATTCTAGAGAGCATTTGTGTGTCTACTGCAAAAGAGAGTTTTGTTATAGTGGGCTGTAGCAAGATCAGTGCAAGTTATAGTAGAAGTTTGAGGGAGGAGATCTTGAATAATTTTTTAAAATTGGAGCGGATTTACAGTGTGTAGATTTCTACAGGTGCAGAGGTGGGATGGAGAAGTGGGTTTAGCTTTTGCGTTAAGATTGTAGGTGACGGTTTGAAATGGGAAAAGGGCGACAGGCGAGGTCAGATATAGAGCAGAGGTAGGAAAATATCAGGTCAATAGAGTAATCCTCACGGCGAACAAGGCATCTCAGTAACTTCCTGGCTGCAGGTAAGCTCGTTAGGGAGGGAGGGAAAAACCCTAGCTCAGCAATTAGGGTATAGGATGTGTATGTATACATATTCAGTGAAAACCCTGCAAGCTTTATCCAATTTTTAGGTGACTAAGCTGCAAAATAGGCAATGTATGTCAATTGAAATGATTTCCTACATATAAAGCTTTATTAAAATAGCCTATATTTGTTTTGGTGTACACTTTCCCATCAATTAGAAATGTTCATGTCTGTAAAAATGGTGATAAATCCTATTATGCAATTGGAGTCTCTAATGCAATAGAAACTGTTCCTGCACATGCACCAGGCTATAGGTAGTGCCCCTAGGAATAGTTTTTGCACCAAAAAAATTGAAATGTATAGTAGACAATTTTTTTCTTCTTTTCGCAGTTCTAGTAAAAGCTATCACTGTTTTAATGTACACCTTTATGGTTGCACAGGAGTATTGAGCATATCTTTAGCCACCATGTTTACAGTACTGGTACATGTATCATTTTTAGAGTTTCATGTGCCCAGACTGTTTATGTAAAGTTTGCACTTTGTAGTCCTCAGACATGATTATTCCATGTTCAGTAACGTGTGCTGAAATTCATTGCTGTAATAGTATTAATTTAATTGGTGGATTTCAATGTTATCTGTCATTTACTCTATATACCTTTCAGTACGCTTATTACATTTGAATTGATTACTTTGGGAGTTATAAATTGTATTCTTAACCAGCATAGGTTACATTAACTCCATCTGATATCAGCGGTATCTATACAGACACTATAATATGTGATCGGAGAGGCATTTATTATTTCATAAGTATACTCAGCTTGTTTCTAGAAACAAAACAACTAGGAATACTAATTGTACAAAGAAAATACACTTAGGATTGATAGAAAAGAATACCACAAAAAAATAAATTTCTTTAACTCCAATTAATTATATAAATGTGGAATTACTCTATTTTTTTAAAAATGTTCCATTACATTCATACTTTAATACTTTATTATAACAACTAGGAACAAACATTCACACAGAAGTAGCCTGAAAGAGTTAAAAACACTTAAACCCAGTTAAATAGGATTGGTATAATGAACAGTGCTATATATATTTAGCCTTATGCCCACAACAATATAGTGAAAGATAAGCTAAGCCCTTACAATCCGAGGGCTATATTTACTTTTAAATTCTTATATTTTTAAGGTAAATAGTAGGCACCAGGAATCAGCAAATATTCAGGTAGATAAAGGTTCTTTTTTTAAACTAGGCAAGCAGTTAAAAAGCGACAGACAGGAGAGAACTAGCTTCTCCTGCTGGACCCCTGACGCGCGTTTCACAGAACGCTTCCTCAGAGAGCCACCCCCTCTGAGGAAGCGTTCTGTGAAACGCGTGTCAGGGGTCCAGCAGGAGAAGCTAGTTCTCTCCTGTCTGTCGCTTTTTAACTGCTTGCCTAGTTTAAAAAAAGAACCTTTATCTACCTGAATATTTGCTGATTCCTGGTGCCTACTATTTACCTTAAAAATATAAGAATTTAAAAGTAAATATAGCCCTTGGATTGTAAGGGCTTAGCTTATCTTTCACTATATTGTTGTGGGCATAAGGCTAAATATATATAGCACTGTTCATTATACCAATCCTATTTAACTGGGTTTAAGTGTTTTTAACTCTTTCAGGCTACTTCTGTGTGAATGTTTGTTCCTAGTTGTTATAATAAAGTATTAAAGTATGAATGTAATGGAACATTTTAAAAAAAATAGAGTAATTCCACATTTATATAATTAATTGGAGTTAAAGAAATTTATTTTTTTGTGGTATTCTTTTCTATCAATCCTAAGTGTATTTTCTTTGTACAATTAGTATTCCTAGTTGTTTAGTTCTGCTCTCTAAGAATCCACATTAGATGTGTACCTTAACTATTATAAGTGACTACTAAGTACTGGTATATTATATACCCTTTCTGATTTATATAATAGGTACAATATCTACCACCGACTAACTCCTACTATCCCCTACCACATTTCAAAGCTTGTTTCTAGAAACATTATTTATATTACTCATGTTATGTACTAACATATCTCAGTAGTTCTTATTTGTTCAAACATACTTAATAACCAATGAGAGGAATGAGTTACATACCGGTACATAATAATTTGAACCTCAGAATTTCAATTGAACTGGGTGTAGATATATGAACTGCTACTATCAGCCTAAATAATATACCTACCCTGCAAAATTCTCATATATATAATAATAATTACAGTACACCTTGGTATGCCACAATGTTCTCTTATGCACCTAAATATACTACTGTCTAGATATACAAGCTAATTCACGCTGTGAATTTTATTGCTGCAGCATCTATAGCCCCTCAGTGCATTAGTGTGCGCTGAAGTTCATTGCCGTAATTGTATCAATTTAAGTAGTGGAGTTCAATTTTATCCGTCATTCATTTTAGATACGATTATTACATTGTTGCATTTGAATAGATCATATTGGGAGTTATAAATTATATACTCAACCAGCATAGGTTGCATTATTAACTCCATCTGGTACCAGCCATACTACGCACACTGTAATAAATCTGACCAGAGGGACATTCATTATATCACAAGCATACCTAGCTTGTTTTCATAAATGCTATTGATATTTCTTATGACATTTGCCAACATATCTCAGTAGTTTGTATGTGTTCAAACATTAATTCAACAATCGATGTGATGAAAGAGTTACACATTTGCACACAAGCTGATTATCTACTAATGTTTAAATAAACTTACTCAGCCCTACCATTCAGTAACAATTGATAGTACACAGTTTTATTACGTAAGTTCTGTGTTAAATAAAGATGTTCACTTTCTGAATACTGTAAATGAAATTCACACAATGACGCTATTGAGCAGCACCTGTCAGCACACAACGTCTTATTTCTACTAAAGTACTGTGAACAAACAAAGCTGAACAAGTGCTTAATATTGTGAATTCAACTTACACAACTTCGCCATCCAGTATTACTCAGACAAACACACCTTGTCTCAACTGTATGGAAATACTCTGCACAATAAAGCTCCACACCAAGTTGTTTTCCTTCTTGTTATTTATTAACATATTACATCCCACTATACGAAGCAATTTGATATAAATGATATATACCTCCCAACATTGGGACATACTTGAGTAAGAGTAATTTTTGTTAGATGTATGTGACTTCTATAATCACACACTTAGCTATTTTGGAATAAGGTCCATTGACCAAATTTCAGCTCCTGGGTGCGTTTTTAACTTTGTATTTTTCCAGTAATTTTATGTTTATTTACCCAATAAAAGTTATATTTTAACCCCTTAATGACCGCAGCACTTTTCCATTTTCTGTCCGTTTGGGACCAAGGCTATTTTTACATTTTTGCGGTGTTTGTGTTTAGCTGTAATTTTCCTCTTACTCATTTACTGTACCCACACATATTATATACCGTTTTTCTCGCCATTAAATTGACTTTCAAAAGATACCATAATTTTCTCCTGTTAAGTGTAGTCAGTCCACGGGTCATCATTACTTCTGGGATATTAACTCCTCCCCAACAGGAAGTGCAAGAGGATCACCCAAGCAGAGCTGCTATATAGCTCCTCCCCTCTACGTCACACCCAGTCATTCTCTTGCACCCAACTAATAGATAGGATGTGTGAGAGGACTGTGGTGATTATACTTAGTTTTTATATCTTCAATCAAAAGTTTGTTATTTTAAAACAGCACCAGAGTGTGTTGTTCCTTCTCAGGTAGAATGTGAAGAAGAATCTACCTGAGTTTTTGGATGATTTTAGCCGGCGTAGCTAAGATTCATTTTGCTGTTCTCGGCCATTCTGAGGAGTGAAGTAAACTTCAGATCAGGGGACAGCGGGCAGGTTCACCTGCAAAGAGGTATGTTGCAGTATATTATTTTCTGAGGAATGGAATTGACTGAGAAAATACTGCCAATACCGATATAATGTAAGTTCAGCCTTAAATGCAGTAGTAGCAACTGGTATCAGGCTGTTATGTATATATGTGTACACTTCAGTATTCTGGGGAATGGCACTTCACTGGGATAATACTATATGCATATAACTTTTAGCCTAACTTGCAGTGGGAACGTCTAGCAACAGGCTGTTTAATGACATTTCATGTTATTTGATTTTAAACGTTTTTGCTGGCATGTTAAATCGTTTAATTATCTGAGGTACTGGGTGAAAAATTGTTTTGGGCACTGTTTTTCCACTTGGCTGTCGTTTATTTTAATTTAAGACAGTTTACTGAACTTCCCTCACTGCTGTGTGTGAGGGGGAGGGGCCTATTTTGGCGCTTTTGCTACGCATCAGAAATTCAGTCAAAAGTCTGTTTCTCTCCCTGCATGATCCGGATCGTCTCTACAGAGCTCAAGGGTCTTCAAAAATTATTTTGAGGGAGGTAATCACTCACAGCAGACCTGTGAGATTGTGCTTTGACTGTGATAAAAAACGTTTATATTTTGTACATTTTTTTCTGCTATTAAGGGTTAGTTATCCATTGCTAATGGGGGCAATCCTTTGCTAAATTTATGCCTTTACCGGGAAAAATTTGGTTTTTATAATTTCTCCGGTTCATTGTTATTCAACTGTCATAATTTTTTTCTGTGCTTCTTAAAGGCACAGTGCGTTTTCTTATTACTTATAAATTGAGTGAAAAGTATTTCCAAGCTTGCTAGTTTAATTGCTAGTTTGTTAAACATGTCTGACTCAGAGGAATATCTCTGTGCTATATGTGCAAAAGCCAAGGTGGAGCCCAATAGAAATTTATGTACTAATTGCATTGATGCTACTTTAAATAAAAGTCATTCTGTACAAATTGAACATCATTCACCAAACAACGAGGGGGAAGTTATGCTGACTAACTTGCCTCACGTGTCAGTACCTGCATCTCCCGCTCGGGAGGTGCGTGATATTGTAACGCCGAGTACTTCAGGGCGGCCATTACAAATCACACTACAGGACATGGCTAATGTTATGACTGAAGTTTTGTCTAAATTACCAGAACTTAGAGGTAAGCGAGATCACTCTGGGGTGAGAACAGAGTTCGCTGATAATATTAGGGCCATGTCAGATACTGCGTCACAATTTGCAGAACATGAGGACGGAGAGCTTCATTCTGCGGGTGACGGATCTGATCCAAATAAACTGGATTCAGACATTTCAAATTTTAAGTTTAAGCTGGAAAACCTCCGTGTATTACTAGGGGAGGTGTTAGCGGCTCTGAATGATTGTAACACAGTTGCAATACCAGAGAAAATGTGTAGGTTGGATAAATATTTTGCGGTACCGACGAGTACTGACGTTTTTCCTATACCTAAGAGACTTACTGAAATTGTTACTAAGGAGTGGGATAGACCCGGTGTGCCCTTCTCACCCCCTTCTATATTCAGAAAGATGTTTCCAATAGACGCCACCACACGGGACTTATGGCAAACGGTCCCTAAGGTGGAGGGAGCAGTTTCTACTTTAGCTAAGCGTACCACTATCCCGGTGGAGGATAGCTGTGCCTTTTCAGATCCAATGGATAAAAAGTTAGAGGGTTACCTTAAGAAAATGTTTGTTCAACAAGGTTTTATATTGCAACCCCTTGCATGCATTGCGCCTGTCACGGCTGCGGCAGCATTTTGGTTTGAGTCTCTGGAAGAGACCCTTGACTCAGCTCCATTAGATGAGATTACACACAAGCTTAAAACCCTTAAGCTAGCTAATTCATTTATTTCTGATGCCGTAGTACATTTAACTAAACTTACGGCTAAGAATTCCGGATTCGCCATTCAGGCGCGCAGAGCGCTGTGGCTAAAATCCTGGTCAGCTGATGTAACTTCTAAATCTAAATTACTTAACATACCTTTCAAGGGGCAGACATTATTCGGGCCCGGTTTGAAAGAAATTATCGCTGATATTACGGGAGGTAAAGGCCATGCCCTGCCTCAAGACAGAGCCAAACCAAGGGCTAGACAGTCTAATTTTCGTGCCTTTCGTAACTTCAAGGCAGGAGCAGCATCAACTTCCTCTGCTCCAAAACAGGAAGGAGCTGTTGCTCGCTACAGACAAGGCTGGAAACCTAACCAGACCTGTAACAAGGGCAAGCAGGCCAGAAAACCTGCTGCTGCCCCTAAGACAGCATGAAGTGAGGGCCCCCGATCCGGAAACGGATCTAGTGGGGGGCAGACTCTCTCTCTTCGCCCAGGCTTGGGCAAGAGATGTCCAGGATCCCTGGGCGTTGGAGATCATATCTCAGGGATATCTTCTGGACTTCAAAGCTTCTCCTCCACAAGGGAGATTTCACCTTTCAAGGTTGTCAACAAACCAGATAAAGAAAGAGGCGTTTCTACGCTGTGTAGAAGACCTTTTACTAATGGGAGTGATCCACCCAGTTCCGCGGTCGGAACACGGACAAGGGTTTTACTCAAATCTGTTTGTGGTTCCCAAAAAAGAGGGAACCTTCAGACCAATATTGGATTTAAAGATCCTAAACAAATTCCTAAGAGTTCCATCGTTCAAAATGGAAACTATCCGGACAATCTTACCCATGATCCAAAAGGGTCAGTACATGACCACAGTGGATTTAAAGGACGCTTACCTTCACATACCGATTCACAAAGATCATTACCGGTATCTAAGGTTTGCCTTCCTAGACAGGCATTACTAGTTTGTAGCTCTTCCATTCGGATTGGCTACGGCTCCAAGAATCTTCACAAAGGTTCTGGGCGCTCTTCTGGCGGTACTAAGACCGCGAGGAATTTCGGTGGCTCCGTACCTAGACGACATTCTGATACAAGCGTCAAGCTTTCAAACTGCCAAGTCTCATACAGAGTTAGTACTGGCTTTTCTAAGGTCGCATGGGTGGAAGGTGAACGAAGAGAAAAGTTCTCTCTTTCCACTCACAAGAGTTCCCTTCTTGGGGACTCTTATAGATTCTGTAGAAATGAAGATCTACCTGACAGAAGGCAGGTTAATTCCATTCAACACCCGTCAGTGGCTCAATGCATGGAGGTGATCGGCTTAATGGTAGCGGCAATGGACATAGTTCCCTTTGCACGCCTACATCTCAGACCTCTGCAATTGTGCATGCTAAGTCAGTGGAATGGGGATTACTCAGATTTGTCCCCTACTCTGAATCTGGATCAAGAGACCAGAAATTCTCTTCTATGGTGGCTTTCTCGGCCACATCTGTCCAGGGGGATGCCATTCAGCAGACCAGATTGGACTATTGTAACAACAGACGCCAGCCTACTAGGCTGGGGCGCTGTCTGGAATTCCCTGAAGGCTCAGGGATCATGGACTCAGGAGGAGAGTCTCCTTCCAATAAACATTCTGGAATTGAGAGCAGTTCTCAATGCCCTTCTGGCTTGGCCTCAGTTAACAACTCGGGGGTTCATCAGGTTTCAGTCGGACAACATCACGACTGTAGCTTACATCAACCATCAAGGAGGGACAAGAAGCTCCCTAGCGATGATGGAAGTATCAAAGATAATTCGCTGGGCAGAGTCTCACTCTTGCCACCTGTCAGCGATCCACATTCCTGGAGTGGAGAACTGGGAGGCGGATTTCCTAAGTCGTCAGACTTTTCATCCGGGGGAGTGGGAACTTCATCCGGAGGTCTTTGCCCAAATACTTCGACTTTGGTGCAAACCAGAGATAGATCTCATGGCGTCTCGCCAGAACGCCAAGCTCCCTTGTTACGGGTCCAGGGACCCGGGAGCGGTCCTGGTAGATGCTTTGACAGCACCTTGGACCTTCGGGATGGCCTATGTGTTTCCACCCTTCACGATGCTTCCTCGATTGATTGCCAGGATCAAACAGGAGAGAGCATCAGTGATTCTAATAGCGCCTGCGTGGCCACGCAGGACCTGGTATGCAGATCTAGTGGACATGTCATCCTGTCCACCTTGGTCTCTGCCTCTGAGACAGGACCTTCTAATTCAGGGTCCTTTCAAACATCAAAATCTAATTTCTCTGAAGCTGACTGCTTGGAAATTGAACGCTTGATTTTATCAAAGCGTGGATTTTCGGAGTCAGTAATTGATACCCTAATCCAGGCTAGGAAACCTGTTACCAGAAAAGATTTACCATAAAATATGGCGTAAATACTTACATTGGTGCGAATCCAAGAGTTACTCATGGAGTAAGGTTAGGATTCCTAGGATATTGTCCTTTCTACAAGAGGGTTTAGAAAAGGGTTTATCTGCTAGTTCCTTAAAGGGACAGATCTCAGCTCTGTCCATTCTTTTACACAAACGTCTGTCAGAAGTTCCAGACGTTCAGGCTTTTTGCCAGGATTAAGCCTGTGTTTAAAACTGATGCTCCACCATGGAGCTTAAATTTAGTTCTTAACGTTTTACAGGGTGTTCCGTTTGAACCCCTTCATTCCTTTGATATTAAATTGTTATCTTGGAAAGTTCTGTTTTTGATGGCTATTTCCTCGGCTCGTAGAGTCTCTGAGTTATCAGCCTTACATTGTGATTCTCCGTATCTGATTTTTCATTCAGATAAGGTAGTTCTGCGTACTAAACCTGGGTTCTTACCTAAGGTTGTCACTAACAAGAATATCAATCAAGAGATTGTTGTTCCATCATTGTGTCCTAACCCTTCTTCAAAGAAGGAACGACTTCTGCACAATCTAGATGTAGTCCGTGCCCTGAAATTTTATTTACAGGCAACTAAAGATTTTCGCCAAACTTCTTCCCTGTTTGTCGTTTATTCTGGACAGAGGAGAGGTCAAAAAGCTTCTGCTACCTCTCTCTCTTTTTGGCTTCGTAGCATAATACGTTTAGCCTATGAGACTGCTGGACAGCAGCCTCCTGAAAGAATTACAGCTCATTCTACTAGAGCTGTGGCTTCCACTTGGGCCTTTAAGAATGAGGCATCTGTTGAACAGATTTGCAAGGCTGCAACTTGGTCTTCTCTTCATACTTTTTCCAAATTTTACAAATTTGACACTTTTGCTTCTTCGGAGGCTGTTTTTGGGAGAAAGGTTCTTCAGGCAGTGGTCCCTTCCGTATAAAGATCCTGCCTGTCCCTCCCGTCATCCGTGTACTTTAGCTTTGGTATTGGTATCCCAGAAGTAATGATGACCCGTGGACTGACTACACTTAACAGGAGAAAACATAATTTATGCTTACCTGATAAATTCCTTTCTCCTGTAGTGTAGTCAGTCCACGGCCCGCCCTGTTTTTTATGGCAGGTCTAAATTTTTAAATTATACTCCAGTCACCACTGCACCCTATAGTTTCTCCTTTCTCGTTTGGTTCTCGGTCGAATGACTGGGTGTGACGTAGAGGGGAGGAGCTATATAGCAGCTCTGCTTGGGTGATCCTCTTGCACTTCCTGTTGGGGAGGAGTTAATATCCCAGAAGTAATGATGACCCGTGGACTGACTACACTACAGGAGAAAGGAATTTATCAGGTAAGCATAAATTATGTTTTCATCATATCTTATAATTTACTATAAAAAACATTATAAAATATGAGGAAAAAATGGAAAAAAACAAATTTTTTCTAACTTTGACCCCCAAAATCTGTTACACATCTACAACCACCAAAAAAACACCCATGCTAAATAGTTTCTAAATTTTGTCCTGAGTTTAGAAATACCCAATGTTTACATGTTCTTTGCTTTTTTGCAAGTTATAGGGCCATAAATACAAGTAGCACTTTGCTATTTCCAAACCACTTTTTTTCAAAATTAGCGCTAGTTACATTGGAACACTAATATCTTTCAGGAATCCCTGAATATCCATTGACATGTATATATTTTTTTTTAGAAGACATCCCAAAGTATTGATCTAGGCCCATTTTGGTATATTTCATGCCACCATTTCACCGCCAAATGCAATCAAATAAAAATTTTTTTTCACTTTTTCACAAATATTTTCACAAACTTTAGGTTTCTCACTGAAATTATTTACAAACAACTTATGCAATTATAGCATAAATGGTTGTAAATGCTTCTCTGGGATCCCCTTTGTTCAGAAATAGCAGACATATATGGCTTTGGCTTTGCTTTTTGGTAATTAGAAGGCTGCTAAATGCCCCTGCGCAAAATACGCGTATTATGCCCAGCAGTGAAGGGGTTAATTAGGGAGCATGTAGGGAGCTTCTAGGGTTAATTTTAGCTTTAGTGTAGTAGACAACCCCAAGTATTGATCTAGGCCCATTTTGGTATATTTCAGGCCACCATTTCACCGCCAAATGCGATTAAATTAAAAAAACGTTAATTTTTTCACAATTTTAGGTTTCTCACTGAAATTATTTACAAACAGCTTGTGCAATTATGGCACAAATGGTTGTAAATGCTTCTCTGGGATGCCCTTTGTTCAGAAATAGCAGACATATATGACTTTGGCGTTGCTTTTTGGTAATTAGAAAGTCGCTAAATGCTGCTGCGCATCACACGTGTATTATGGCTAGCAGTGAAGGGGTTAATTAGGTAGTGTGTAGGGAGCTTGCAGGGTTAATTTTAGCTTTAGTGTAGAGTTCAGCCTCCCAACTGACACATCCCACCCCCTGATCCCTCCCAAACAGCTCCCTTCCCTCCCCCACCCCACTATTGTCCCCGCCATCTTAAGTACTGGCAGAAAGCCTGCCAGTACTAAAATAAAAGATTTTATTTTTTTTTTAAAAGAAAAAAAAAAAAAAAAGCATATTTACATATGCTGTGTTTAGGATCCCCCTTATCCCCCAACCTCCCTGATCCCCCCCAAAACAGCTCTCTAAGCCTCCCCCTCTGCCTTATTGGGGGCCATCTTGGGTACTGGCAGCTGTCTGCCAGTACCCATTTTGCACAATCAAATGTTTATTTTTTTTTTTTTTTTTTGTGTAGTGTAGCTTCCCCCCCCCCCCCCCCCCCACGGACCAACCCCCACCACCTAAATAACAAATAAGGTTTTTTTTAAAAAAATTACTGGTCCCACTTTTATTTTGGGACACTTTTTTCTGTAGTGCAGCGGTCCCCACCCGGCGCGCGCCCGGACTTGCACGCCCCCGATCCCGCCCCCCTCCACATGACCAGGGCCATCCATGGCCGCCACCCACCTCCCACACCGGCTCCCACCCACCAACGATACCGGCCATCGATGTCCGGTGCAGAGAGGGCCACAGAGTGGCTCTCTCTGCATCGGATGGCCATCTAAGGTTATTGCAGGATGCCTCCATATCGAGGCATCACTGCAATAACCGGAAAGCAGCTGGAAGCGAGCAGGATCGCTTCCAGCTGCTTTCCACACCGAGGACGTGCAGGGTACGTTCTCAGGCATTAACTGCCTTTTTTCTGAGGACGTACCCTGCACGTCCTCGGTCATTAAGGGGTTAACGTAGAGTTATCCTGCTCACTTAGTTAATTCAGCTACCTTAGTTTCCTTTATTTAATACTGTCTTTACACATGATGATCTACTCTATATCAACCCTTTGAGTGCTAGGGATGTAGTCTTTTCAGTCAGAGTTCTTCTCTACTGTATTGTTTTCATATGATTATTCCAGTTGTTAATTTGGAACAGCTATAAATGAGCTGCTGCACAAATCTAGTAATCATAGTGCATCATATAGGAAACAGCAGAATGTACTCCAAGCTCATAGGGAGGGGTGTAATGTAAAAGCTACCATTTTTGAAGGTAGATTACAAGAAAATAAAAAATGATTGAAGTGTATTACAAAGTTTGTCCACTGTGCGTAATTAGCCCCTTTGTAACAGCCGTCAGTGAAACCCGCTCTGCTGCAGCCTTTGTCAACATTTTATTGGGCATTGCATTCTCCGTTTAAAGAAACCTTACAAGAGCACCAGATGGTCTTGAGTAATGCATTGAGGGTACCACAACATGTGTTCTATTTCTACATTCAGAATCAAATCACTGAGTTGTTGAAGCTTTATCAAATGTAATGATCATCATCTGCACGCTGTGTCTTCCCGGGAGGTCTGATGCAGCCAACCGCTCTTTGTCTGCATTAAAGGTCTTCAGCGGAACACTGGTGCATCTCATGTTCCACTTGACAAGTAAAGCTTCAATGGACCAGTCAGCACTGCAGAAAGGACATTGATTATTTAGGGTGGTTTACTCACTGAAACACCATAGCATTTGTTTTTCGTGTAATTCTCTGGCTTCAATTAAAACATACTAAAGTAGGTAAGTAAAGGACCAATCAATGTGTGTAAAAGGCAAACCCTAAATAATTCTACCAGAGCACAGTACAGTTAAAATAGAATGTATCTTAAGTATAATATGAAACGTTTTGAATGAAAAGTTTTGCCCAAACGTACTTTTAAAGGGACATAATACCCATAAATCACTTGAAAGTGATGCAGCATAACAGTAAAAAAAAAACTGATAGAAAAATATCACCTAAACATTGCTGTAAAAAAAAAAAAAAAGTTTTTTTTTTAATAGATTTTTCTTGATAGACAAAAAACCCATTAGACATAAAATTGTAATAGGTACACAGCATGCCAATCCTTTAAATTTACAGAAACACAGAGATAAACACACAAAAAAAAGAAAACGACCTATAACAATCCATATAAAATGCTGAGTAGATTCATTAGATGTTTTATAGTAATCTTGAAGAATTCTCATCTGCCAAAAAGATTATAAATTCTATAACGGCAATGGATTATCACAATCATTGTACAAAAGTTTGGAAGCCTTCCCTTTATCCATAAACAGATATTGCAAGCAGTAAGATATTCTAGGAAATGCTGAACCTGTGGTAGGAGAAACTGTTAGTTTAAGTTGAAGAGGTATATGAAATACTACTCACAGGTTATATATAAGGAGATATGATTGCATTTGCAGTATATTTCAAGGGAAACCGCAGAAGAACACTCTGAGCATAATTACAGATGCCAGTGTGCTCATAAGCGGGGGGAGAGTATATAAAAGTAAGGGTTATTAGTGGAGCATCATAAATGGTGAGCTTGATACCATAGCCACATAGTTTGTAAAGTTTGCAAAAAGGGTTCTAGGAATTAATAGAAACTGGCTACTCTTTAATAGTAAGGGAAACAGATACCACCTATACATAACACTATTGAACAGAACAATGTAAAGAGGGCTACCTTGGCCGCTGGCAGCTCCCTCACATTAAATAGATATTGTGTACTTGAGTACTATAGAGTATATAGGAACAATTTGACTTCTTCTTTATATAAACTAGAGGACTGTCAGGGTGCCAGAAATCAGACTGAGACCAGAAGTGCAAAAATAATCACACCTTTATTAATAGCAAAAAATAAAAAAGTCCACAAGACAAATAAGCCAGGAATCAAAACCAGAGCTGGTAGTCAGGAGCCAAAGCAAGTAGTTAGACGAGCCGGAATCAGGAACAAGTAGAGCAAGTCAGGAACAAGCCAGGGATCAGGAACCAGGAGGGAGGTCAGACACCCAGGTAATACACAGGAGCTCTCACAAATAGGTCTGAGACAACGCAAGGGAAAACCATACTGAACAGAGGCCCTTTAAATAAAAAGTGATGACATCACAATTCTGAGACTGCATCCTGTCTCACACTGATGATGTACACCAGTCTGGCCATAAAAAGAAGTGCAGGAAATGAGCAGCATCACACAGTATGCGCCAGAGTCAGCAAGAGAGGTGAGTAAAATGGCTGCCAGCAGCACATAGCAAACAAAGCAGGGAAAAACCCCTGACAGTACCCTCCCCTCAACGATCCCTCCCCCGCAGGAGGACAAAAGGCTTATTGGGGAAACGGGCATGGAAGGCACGGAGGAGGGTGGGAGCATGAACATCAGAGGAGGGAACCCAAGAACACTCCTCCGGACCGTAGCCCCTCCAGTGAACCAAATACTGTACGCGGCCCATGGACATACAAGAGTCAATAATGCTGCTGACCTCATACTCCTCATGGTTGTCAAAAAAGCTAGGACGGGGACGAGGCAACACATTGGTAAACCGATTACAAACCAATGGTTTCAAGAGGGAGACATGAAAAACATTGGAGATGCGCATTGCAGGAGGAAGGTCAAGAGCGTAGGCCATCGGAGTATTCCAAAAGGACCAACATAACGGGGAGCCAGTTTATTGGAAGGCACACAAAGGTTCAATCTGCGGGAGGACAGCCAAACTCTCTAACTAACCTGGTAGGAAGGCGCGGGCAGGCGCCTACGATCAGCCTGGAACTTTTGGCACTGCATAGAACGATGAAGGCAATCCTGAATCTGCACCCACATGGAACGGAGTTGCCGGAGATGCTCCTCCAAAGCCGGAATACCCTGAGACATGAATGAATCGGGCAACAAAGATGGTTGAAACCCATAATTCGCCATGAACGGGGATAACTTGGAGGAAGCATTTATAGCACTATTACGAGCAAACTCTGCCCAAGGTAACAGTTCAGACCAATTATTGTGGTGATCTGAGACATAGTAACGAAGGAACTGTTCCAGAGCTTGATTAGACCGTTCCGCAGCCCCATTGGAAGGAGGGTGATATGCCGAGGAGAAGGAAAGCTGGATCCCGATTTGAGCACAAAAGGAACGCCAAAATCTGGAGCCAAACTGGCTACCCTGGTCCGACACTATCTCCTTGGGTAACCCATGTAAACGGAAGACCTCCCGGGCAAAAATTGAAGCAAGCTCCTGAGCGGTAGGCAACTTCTTCAAGGGAATGCAATGTGACATTTTAGAAAAACGGTCAACCACCATAAGGATAACAGTATTGCCATTGGAAACAGGGAGCTCGACAATGAAGTCCATGGAAAGATATGTCCAAGGACGCTAACTAATAGCAATAGGTTGAAGAAGACCCACAGGAAGATGTCAAGGAGTCTTATTCTGTGCACAAACTGAGCAAGAGGCAACATATGCAGCAACATCAGAACGAAGACCTGGCCACCAGAATTGTCAAGTGACAGACAAAATCATTTGGTTCTTGCCTGGGTGAGCTGCAGCTTTAGGATAGTGGTAAGTGTGCAAAAGTTTAGTTTGAAGATTCTCAGGAACAAAACACTTACCACTAGGTTTCTCAGGAGGTGCATTAGTTAGTGCAGCCAGGATCTCCTCCCCCAAGAGAGAAGTCAAATTAGTATGTATGGTAGCAAAAATATGGTCAGGAGGTATAACTGGAGTAGGTACAGACTCCTCCTTGGACAGAGGCGAAAATTGTCGAGAGAGGGCATCAACACTAACATTCTTACTACCAGGCAGGTAGGAGACCACATAATTAAACCGAGATAAAAATAGCGCCCATCTGGCCTGTCGGGGCGACAAATGTTTTGCTTCAGATAGATAAGTTAAATTCTTGTGGTCAGTAAGAATGAGCACTGGCACACTAATACCCTCGAGAAGATGCCTCCATTCCTTGAGTGCCAAAATTATGGCCAGTAATTCCCTGTCGCAAATTTCATAATTGCACTCCACTGGAGACAATTTCTTAGAGAAGAAACCACATGGATGCAAGGAACCATCAGGTGTAGGACGTTGAGACAAGAGGGCACCTACTCCAGTCTCAGACGCATCGACCTCAAGAACGAAAGGCAGGACAGGGTTAGGATGAGCCAGAACTGGAGCGGCAGCAAAGGCAGTCTTAAGACTATCAAAGGCCTTGATGGCAGTAGGTGACCAATGGAGTGGATCATTCTCTTTACGGGTCATGTCTGTGATAGGTTTGACCAAGGAAGAAAAGTTTTTAATAAAGTTTCTATAGTAATTGGCAAACCCCAAAAAATGTTGAATAGACCGAAGACCAACTGGGCGAGGCCACTGCAGAACTGCAGATAACTTGTCAGGATCCATAGAGAACCCTGCAACGGAGATAACATAACCTAGGAAGGTTACTTGAGTCTGATGGAACTCACATTTCTCGAGTTTACAAAACAGGCCGTCCTCATGTAGTCTCTGAAGAACCCGTGTAACATCAGAACGATGAGCCTCAAGTGTGGGTGAGTGTATGAGGATGTCGTCCAAGTACACCACAACACACTGTTGCAACATATCTCGTAGGACATCTTTAATAAATTCCTGGAAAACAGATGGAGCATTACATAGGCCAAAGGGCATTACAATATACTCATAATGCCCGCTCCTGGTGTTAAATGCTGTTTTCCATTTGTGACCCTCCTTGATCCTAACGAGATTGTACGCTCCTCTCAAATCAAGTTTAGTAAAGACCGTAGCTCCCTTGAGCTGGTCAGAGAGTTCCGTAATGAGTGGAATAGGGTAAGCATTCTTAATGGTAAGACGATTAAGACCCCTATAATGGATGCATGGTCTTAACTCGCCACCCTTTTTCTTCACAAAGAAGAAGCCAGCCTCTGCAGGAGAGCAGGATTTGCAGATGATCCCCCGCGACAGGGCATCTGCAACATACTCCTCCATAGCACAATTCTCCGCAACAGACAGAGGGTTAACTCGGCCCGAGGAGGATTGGCTCCAGGTTGCAGGTCTATGGCACAATAGTAAGACCGGTGAGGCGGCAACGTACCAGCACGCACCTTGTCAAAAACATCTAGGAACTCTCGGTACTCCTCTGGCAATTGAGATACTGAAGAAGTGCACAAGACTTTGGTTTCCAAAGACAAGTGGAAATACATTGCGGAGACCACGACAAAATTTCGGACCTGCGCCAGTCGAGATTGAGATTGGGCTTTTGGAGCCAGGGATAACCCAGAACAACCGGAAAATGCGGATAGTTTATCACCTGGAACTGGAGGGTTTCAAAATGGAGAGCCCCAACAACCATGGATAACGGAGCAGTTTTGTGAGTAACGAGTGCAGGCTGAAGGGGCCTGCCATCAATGGCCTCAATAGCAAGCGGAACGGACCGAGGCAAAACAGGAATGGAGTGCTTTGATACAAAAGCACTGTCAATGAAATAGCCCGCAGCACTGGAGTCAACGAGAGCCTGGGTGACTATGAAGGAGTCCACCCAGGAAAGGACAACCGTGACCAAAGGTTTCTCCTTTAGCGGTTCCAGGGACGAGGATAAACCACCCAAGGTCTGCCTCCATCAGGACCTTAGGTGTGAGCGTTTCCAGGTCGTGTAGGACAAGACTTCAAAAGGTGGCCCTGTAACCCACAAAAGAGGCAGAGCTCCTCATAAAGGCCCTCTCCGCCGCAGAGAGATGCGTGAATCCCAACTGCATCGTCTCAGCAGTACCTGGTGACTCGAGATCAGGAGGCATGGGTGGGAACAAACACGTAGGAGACAACGGAACAGGAGGCTTCCGCAAGGGCCTTTCACTTAGTCTGATGTCAATTAGGATAAAAAAAGACACCAATGCCTCGAGATCTTCTGGTAAATCTCTGGCAGCAACTTCATCTTTAATCGCATCATAGAGCCCATGAAAGAAGGCGGCAACAAGGGCTTCATTGTTCCAACCTACCTCTGCAGCAAGTGTACGGAACTCAATGGCATACTGAGCAACAGATCTTGTACCTTGCTGAATGGACGAGTCGCTTAGCAGAAGAGGAGGAGCGAGCCGGAACATCAAATACCCTTCAAAAAGGAGGCCACAAATTCAGGTTAATTTGAAACCACAGGTTTATTAATCTCCCACAAGGGATTAGCCCAGGCAAGAGCTGTGTCAGAGAGTAACAAGATGAGAAATCCCACCTTAGCTCTGTCAGAGGGAAACACCTGAGGTAACATCTCAAAGTAAATGCCCACCTGGTTCAAAAACCCTCTGCACTGATTAGGATCGCCTCTATATATCTGAGGTAGAGGTGCAGAACCGGACATGCTCCTGGCAGCGGAAACAGGAGCAGCCAAAACTTGCGGGACACTTTGGTCCAAAAGTGCAGTGCGAGTCAGCAGGGTTTGCAGGGATAGTGCAAATTGATCCAAACGGTGATCCTGTTCATCCATCCTGGAAATTATGGCAGGTAAAGGTGGATTATTCGTACCATTAGGATTCATGTCCCTTGCGTAATGTCAGGGTGCCAGGATCAGACTGAAACCAGAAGTGCAAAAATAATCACACCTTTATTAATAGTAAAAAATAATAAAAAAGTCCACAAGACAAATAAGCCAGGAATCAAAACCAGAGGAGCCGAGTCAGGAGCCAAAGAGAGTAGTCAGACGAGCCAGAATCAGGAACAAGCTAGGGATCAGGAACCAGGATGGACGTCAGACAGCCAGGTAATACACAGGAGCTCTCACAAACAGGTCTGAGACAACGCAAGGGCAAAGCATACTGAACAGAGGCCCTTTAAATAATAAGTGATGACATCACAATTCTGAGACTGCATCCTGTCTCACACAGATGATGTAAACCAGTCTGGCCATAAAAGGAAGTGCAGGAAATGAGCAGCATCACACAGTATGCACCAAGAGTCAGCAAGAGAGGTGAGTAAAATGGCTGCCAGCAGCACATGGCAAACAAAGCAGGGAAAAAACCCTGACAAGGACACATATAAGAAAGCTAAAGCACAGAAAAAAAACTGTAACTATGATCATACTTAAAGGGACATTATACACTCATTTTGTCTTTGCATAAATGTTTTGTAGATTATCTATTTATATAGCTTAAAGTTTGTTTGTTTTTTAAAAGTATAGTTTTGCTTATTTTTAAATAACATTGCTCTGTTTTTTAGACAACTAACCAAGCCCCAAAGTTTTATAAGAATATTGTCAGCTACCTTCTCCAGCTTGCTCCTGTTTGTGTAAAGGGTCTTTTCATATGCAAAAGAAGGGGGAGGGGGGAGTGTCTTATTTCCCACTTGCAGTGGGCTTTCCAGCTGCCTTTTCAACAGAGCTAAACTGAGAGCTTCTAAGTAAGTTTTTAAACAGTTTTATACTGGATTTTAATATCAGTATCTGTACATCTTATTCTTTATAGTAGTGTCTATTACATGCAGTTATATGAAAATGAGTGTATACTGTCCCTTTAACTTAGAATAGCAAGCTCAGGCAACACAACAAAAAAATGGCATTGCAAGCTATACCTGATGGTGTATGGCATTGCAAGCTATACCCGAAGTAAACATAATTCAGACAATGCTCAGTATAAGTTTCAGTAATTGTCCCATAATATATAGGTTAAAGTCCAGCTGTATTCAGAGTTACCAAGGCAGCTGGAAAAGCCAGTTAGGAATGCCACCAGGGTCCCAGCTCAAGAACGATATATCTGCATTGCAAATGTCACCAGGAGGTAGAGGGGGTTGTCTCCCCTTTGGAATTAATGGCCTCTTGAATCTTGTATATTGGATCTGTATATATCTTACTCAACGCAGGCTTTGCGTGATGAATAGGAGACAGTCCCTTTCCAATCCCAGCAATCAGTGCACTGCTCCGTGACCTAGGCTCCAAATCTGTACCACATTGTGGTTCTAGGGAAGTAGGTGGGTAGCGCCGGGGCACTTCAACACCACTATACCCACAATCCGTTGAAGTAGGACCGGGAGAGGGTGAAAGCAAGTTGCTTTGATTGTCCTTGATATCAAACGACTGGTCCATTGCATCCATCAGCGTAGCGTGGTGCCTATCCAGTAAACACTGCATCGCAGCAATTCGTGACATGCCAACTGCCATGACCGTCCTCTCCAAATATCTGTTCAAGAAGGAAAATTGTTAGAATTCCGTATGCCTTTTTTTCCCACCAACAGCAGGGCCTGTAGAAATGGTGCAATTACGCTGCGTTCCTTTTCCAAGACAACGCCTATCCATCTCCATGGGCCAAGCAGTCACAAAACATGATTCCATATGAGGTTGAAGAAACGCTGCAGGACCCACAATGTGATTGCTTTGAGCTTGGGTGTTCACATTATAATGATGGTCACTTATCTGTCCCAATATATTTAGATTCAGGCCAATATACCTCTTGATTGCACGGAGCAACCTTAGCTTGCAACTGCTCCGTATGAAGCTAGCTCTGCCCCCCCAAAGGAAGATATTTTACCTCAAAACTTATTCATCTTACAAGAGAAAGTGCTCTGGTAACAGTACTTCAGCTACTGTCCAGCTGCTATTTAGGAGGGAAAAAATTTGCCAACATCACACACGAGACCCAGGAGGATGAGGAAACAAAAATAATTTAAAAATTATTGTTCTCTATCATTATAAGATGGATTTCACACTGGTACCTCTAAAAAGTTAATTTTAACTTTGTGCACATGTGTGTTGATATCTGGCAGTGTTGACTGGTCCTTGGTTTTCAAACATATTTTTATATATATATATATATATATATATATATATATATATATATATATATTTATTGTGTATATATATATATATATATATATATATATATATATATATATACATACACACACACAAATGTACATATATACACACACACAGTATATTTGAGCTGGAAATGCACTCATTACTTTGATGTATGGTGCAAGATGTAGTAAGGGATGGATGGGCAAGATTTCCAACTTGGGGACCTGTCCATCATGTCTTCTCAGGGAGTGGGCATTTACTATTGCACAGGTATTATCTTATTAACACCCCCTACTCCTTCAGGAGATGGGTTTGTCAATCACTGTGAACAAGAAAGTTCAGGAAGATTTATCTGAGATGGCAGAAAGGTGCAGCTTTGTAACTTGCAGTAGGCAGGCTTGCTCCACAGGAGTATCTGCTGCCTAGTACATAGAGCAGTGTGTCTCTAGTGATACAGAATATTTTACCTGATT
Source organism: Bombina bombina (assembly GCF_027579735.1). NCBI lineage: Eukaryota > Metazoa > Chordata > Amphibia > Anura > Bombinatoridae > Bombina > Bombina bombina. The sequence continues at coordinate 1,559,824,826 of NC_069499.1, read as the reverse complement.
TTATTACAAGCACACCCCTGGGACTATCACTATGGGGAGCCATTAGTTGTAGCATTTATCAAGCTGCACACGTAACTCTGGAACCCTAGACCGCTGCTTTCTAACATCCATCACCTTTTAGGTGGTGAACTTAAATCTGGCGGTAGATGTTGCCTCACTCCTTATGAACACAGGCAAATAGGTCTCTTGCCTGAGAACCTTGCCTGTCTGCAGTGTAATTGTGAGCCTAAAACTTTCTTCAATAACATTAGAATTTAGAAAGCCAATCCAGTCTAGATGAATATAACCCTACATGAAACGTACAGGCAGAACTCGCCCCTCAATTCATTTGCAGTTTCTTTCAGTTGATGGTATCGGTGTCTCATGGATTCTTTGCTTAAGCATAAAATGCCAACAAGATGTGCTGCTCCTTATATCACATCTGACTTCTATAAATAAATCATGTTCAGCATCAGTATGTAACCAAAGTGAGGCAGCCAATCACAAACTGTCCTTGCACATGACATTTGTTCAGCTTTTAATTACGTAAAGAGAGTATGAGAACCCCTTGCTCATATGTTCTCTGTAGCTCGCACAGAAGAGTAGTTAATAAGTGGGCTTAAACTTTAAAATGAACTTATATTATCAAATCTTTTGTTCTCCTAATATCCAATGTGTAAAAAGGCATATGTAAGTATGCTCATCAGCAGAAATGCGCTACTGGGACATAACTGGTGATTGGAACAGTTATATCTTCTCATAGGCTCACCGATGTGCTCAGCAACCTCCCAGTAGTGTATTGCTGCTCTAGAGCTGACTTTAAAGGGACAATAAACCCATTCTTTAGATATCCTTTGTTGAAGAAATAGCAATGCACATAGGTGAGCCAATAACAAGAGGCATCTATGTACAGCCGCCAATCAGCAGCTACTGAGCCTATTTAGATATGCTTTTCAGCAAAGAATATCAAGAGAATGAAGCAAAGTAGATAATAGTAAATTAGAAAGTTGTTTAAAATTGCATGCTCTTTCTAAATCATGAAAGAAAATATCTGGGTTTCATGTAACTTTAACTGTTTACTCCTTTTTGCAGGGGTTAAACCGTTTTATGCAAGCAAAAGTACAATCATTTACAATCTCAAAGTATTTTTTGTCCCTTTAATGCTCATCCATCTTTATTCTATTTAACATAGTGCAGGAGACTGAAGTCCTTTTTCATACATGAATGTAGCTGCCGACAACTGGCCAAACCACTCCAGACCTGTGCATAGCTATAAAAACCAGGAGCAACTCTTCTGTACTATGTGCTCACACACAGGCTCCCCCTTCTGGACAATAATACCAAGTTGCAGAGTTGTTTTCCCCTCACACCGGTAAAGACAAGCATAGCATGATTTATTAGATTAGACAGGAGCTAGGCATGTATGTAAATATTCAGGGCTTGGCTTCTGGAATTCAGTGCGACTGAACATCTATTTGTTCTGCAAGCAGACACTAGCCTGATGAAAGGCTTGCTACAGGAGACACCTGCTCTGTACTGAGTGCGTATGCATCTAACAATGTATTTGTGCACATAGAGGCCAGATTACAAAATGCACACTCCCACCTGAGCGGTAATTTCACTAGAAGTAAGCATTTTGATCTCTTTTTATGAGCTGAAAGTAAACCGTTTTCGCTTGCGCGCTATCCCGACGAGCAAAATTTATGACTTACCTGATAAATTATTTTCTTTCCTGGCATGGAGAGTCCACTATTCTATTCATTACTGTTGGGAAATTAAACACCTGGTGGCCAGGTGGTGAATTTCCCAACAGTAATGAATGGAATTGTGGACTCTCCATGCCATTGGAAAGAAAGACGAACTTAGAATATTGCGTGTGCGTTCACATATTTCCCCATAGAAGTTAATGGAGAAAAAAAAAAATAATAACACCCACTCACGTGCAAAAACTGACCGCATATTCATATGCTCTAACCCGCCATGAAAATATGAATATTTCACATTCCAATGTTCTTCACATAAAGAATGTTTTATTTATTCAGAAATACATCATATAATCATACTAGCGTAGATCGCAATTGCGCTCCAGCGATCGCGTTTACTTTCAACTTGTAATACGATAAGCCCGACAAATGCAAACACCCACAATAAACCCCTAATTGCTCGCGCACAAACGTTTGCATTCCAACTCGTAATCTTGCCCTAAATTAGTTGTTTAAACACTAAAGGATTAAGTATAAAGTTAAGTATGTTAAGATCTAGTGTTTCCCTTCTGTTGAATTACTGTGCAAAGAAGGGTTTTGTGGAATATAGCAATGTTAAGATAGTTACATTGTTAGCTTATTTTATGTGTCCATGTAATCCTCTTCACTAAGAGTTATGGTGGCTGTTGGAGGTTTGTGGGGTAGTCCTTGCTTCTACTCCAACGATTTATGCTAACCCCTATATAGAAAACCAGGGTTGGTTACTCTGCTTTTCTTTCTTCTCCAGGTCCCTGTCAGAAGTCGTCTAGATCTGTCAGACCTGGTTTTCTGTGTCTACCCCACTGAGACTCCAAGGTAAGTGCTTTTTCTTTTTACAGGAAAGAAGGCTCTGGCACATTGGGGGTTAATCCCCTTCCCATATAATGACAAGGAGTTTGTGGGTGAAATATAGTAATCCTTTCCTGTTGGGGATTCATTTGGGCAGTATGCTTAGGGCACTGTTTGTTCTTATAGAGAGAAGATAAACAATCCTGCTATAAACATCTGGCTGATAGTTATGAGGCTGTCATAAGGGTTTATTTGAGGGTGTTTGTGTACAAACACTTTATTAATATTTTATGACTGAGGTGGCTTTTTCGTTAAGGCTCTTTATTAGACAGAATGTAGTTTATGAGCGCAGCGTATTTGCGTGCTTTTAATATGTCGCACTTCTTATTTCTTGGTGCGGTCACGTGATCGCGCGTCGCCTTCTTCCGCTTGTATTGGTTCTAATGGAACTCCCTGTTGTGCAACGACTCTTATAAATACGTTACCAAGGTGGTGAGAAAACTTCAGCAACGGCTGGGGGGGATAGAGGTGCAAATTTTATTTGGATACAAATTTTCTAACAAGCTTTTCATTACATTTTTATTTTTTTGCCATTACATGTTACAGTTCAAGACTAAAGATTCTGCTATTCTAAAAAACCTTAACCCTTCAGAGCCTTCTGCCTCTAGACATGCCTCAACTTTCTCCAGCGGCTCCACTCTGTCTGTACCTGGGGGGGGGGGGGTTACCAGGAGAGTTTGCAGAGCAGCTTATCCCAGCGGTTTCTGTGGCTCTGAGTGCCTTACCTATCTCAGGTAAGAGAAAGAGAAAATCTAAGAATATTTCTTCTAAATCAGGAATATCTGATAGCGCCAAAACTGCTTTGGTCAGTTTATCTCAATTATCTGGAGATGATCTTTCTAAATCTGTTGTAGTTAGTACGGCAGATTCAGAGGAGATTCATTTTAGATTTAACCCTTTAAGGACACAGCTTTCAGTTTGCTCAATTGTTTTATGACGGAAAAATTCCGTCATATGTCCTTAAGAGGTTAAGCTTGAGCACCTCCGATTATTTTGGCTACTCTGGAGGATTCGGAATCTACAGTCACTGAAACTCCTTAGGTTAATAAACTGAATAGAGTTTTTTATGTCAAACCTAGATCGGCGGAAGCATTTCCTGTTCCAGATAGTATGTTGGACATTATTTCCCAGGAGTGGGAAAACCCCTTTTCCCCATCTCCGGTGTTCAACAAAATGTTTCTTGTTGCAGATTCTGTGAGGGAGCTTTGGCGGACTGTTCCTAAGGTGGATGGAGCTATATCCAATTAACCCCTTAATGACCGCAGCACTTTTCCATTTTCTGTCCGTTTGGGACCAAGGCTATTTTTACATTTTTGCGGTGTTTGTGTTTAGCTGTAATTTTCCTCTTACTCATTTACTGTACCCACACATATTATATACCGTTTTTCTCGCCATTAAATGGACTTTCAAAAGATACCATTATTTTCATCATATCTTATAATTTACTATAAAAAAATTATAAAATATGAGGAAAAATTGAAAAAAAAACCACTTTTTTTAACTTTGACCCCCAAAATCTGTTACATATCTACAACCACCAAAAAACACCTATGCTAAATAGTTTCTAAATTTTGTCCTGAGTTTAGAAATACCCAATGTTTACATCTTCTTTGCTTTTTTTGTAAGTTATAGGGCCATAAATACAAGTAGCACTTTGCTATTTGCAAACCACTTTTTTTTCAAAATTAGCGCTAGTTACATTAGAACACTAATATCTTTCAGGAATCCCTGAATATCCATTGACATGTATATATTTTTTTTTAGTAGACAACCCAAAGTATTGATCTAGGCCAATTTTGGTATATTTCATGCCACCATTTCACCGCCAAATGCGATCAAATAAAAAAAATCGTTCACTTTTTCACAATTTTTTTCACAAACTTTAGGTTTCTCACTGAAATTATTTACAAATAGTTTGTGCAATTATGGCACAAATGGTTGTAAATTCTTCTCTGTGATCCCCTTTGTTCAGAAATAGCAGACTTATATGGCTTTGGTGTTGCTTTTTGGTAATTAGAATGCCACTAAATGCCACTGCGCACCACACGTGTATTATGCCCAGCAGTGAAGGGGTTAATTAGGGAGCATGTAGGGAGCTTGTAGGGTTAATTTTAGCTTTAGTGTAGTGTAGTAGACAACCCCAAGTATTGATCTAGGCCCATTTTGGTATATTTCATGCCACCATTTCACCGCCAAATGCGATCAAATTAAAAAAAACGTAAAATATTTCACAATTTTAGGTTTCTCACTGAAATCATTTACAAACAGCTTGTGCAGTTATGGCACAAATGGTTGTAAATGCTTCTCTGGGATCCCCTTTGTTCAGAAATAGCAGACATATATGGCTTTGGCGTTGCTTTTTGGTATTTAGAAGGCCGCTAAATGCCGCTGCGCATCACACGTGTATTATGGCTAGCAGTGAAGGGGTTAATTAGGTAGCTTGTAGGGAGCTTGCAGGGTTAATATTAGATTTAGTGTAGAGCTCAGCCTCCCACCTAAAACATCAGACCCCCTGATCCCTCCCAAACAGCTCTCTTCCCTCCCCCACCCCACAATTGTCCCCGCCATCTTAAGTACTGGCAGAAAGTCTGCCAGTACTAAAATAAAAGCTATATATATTTTTTTTTAATGATTTTTTTAAGCATATTTACATATGCTGCTGTGTACTATCCCCCCTTAGCCCCCAACCTCACTGATCCCCCCCCCAAACAGCTCTATCCCCTCCCACTCTAACTTAATGGGCGCCATCTTGGGTACTGGCAGCTGTCTGCCAGTACCCAGTTTAGAAGAAAAAAAATGGTTTGTTTTTTTAATTTTTTGAAATTTTCTGTAGTGTAGCTTCCCCACACACAAACCAACCCCCCCACCCCTCCACGATCGTTTTTTGTGCTTTTGCACAAACATGATTAGCCAGGTTTTATTAAATACTTTTCCGTAGTGTAGCGGTTCCCACCCGCTCCCGCCCCGTGCACGCGCCCGCCCGCCACCCTCCGTGCACGCGCGCGCGCCCGTGCGCGCCCCTGGCGGTCACGCCCCCGATCCCGCCCCCCGTGACATCACGCGGCACACCGATGGCCGCCCACCCGCCTCCCAATTCGGCTCCCACCCACCAACGATACCGGCCATCGATGTCCGGTGCAGAGAGGGCCACAAAGTGGCTCTCTCTGCATCGGATGGCCATGTGAGGTTATTGCAGGATGCCTCCATATCGAGGCATCACTGCAATAACCGGAAAGCAGCTGGAAGCGAGCAGGATCGCTTCCAGCTGCTTTCCACACCGAGGACGTGCAGGGTACGTCCTCAGGCGTTAACTGCCTTTTTTTTGAGGACGTACCCTGCACGTCCTCGGTCATTAAGGGGTTAAGCTAAAAGAACTACGATTCCTCTAGAGCCTAGTTTCACAACCTGTAGTACGTGTACCCCTTGAGGTACTTGGGGCATTGGCAAGGGGTACTCCAGGGATTGGCCTTCATTTTTTTTTCCTGACGTAGCTATTGCAAACATGACATATCAAAGAAAGCGGTTTCTCATTTCTACCCTTGAGCACTCCTAACAGGGCAGAGCTTGAGTATTTCTCTGACTAGGTTGAACCACTGCTCAATCACTGATTCACCTTAATGAGATATGAGGGCTGGAGTTGATCTTCAGTGATATGAACTGTGAAAAAGCATTACTGTGACCAAGTGTCACAAAGACAAGTGCCAGATAAATGTGCCACTGTGAAATAGGTAAAGTGCATCATACAGAAGTGTGCCAGATAAACTGTATATGAAATGGTTATTAAAAATAAAAAGATGGTACAATAAATATTAGTTTTCTCATCATGAAGAAGAGTTTATTTTCCTTGTTTTACTGTAAGAAGCACATTAATTGCATATAATTAATACTATCAATGGACTATATCTGTGTTTTCAAAATTGTAATACTGAAAAATATTAAATTTCAGAAAACAAAATAAATCAGATTCCTATATATTTCCTTCATTAAAGGGACACTGAACCCAAATTTTTTCTTTCGCGATTCAAATAGAGCATGAAATTTTAAGCAACTTTCTAATTTACTCCTATTACCAAATTTTCTTTATTCTCTTGGTATCTTTATTTGAAATGCAAGAATGTAAGTTTAGATGCCGGCCCATTTTTGGTGAACAACCTGGGTTGTCCTTGTTGATTGGTGAATGCATTCATTCACCAATAAAAAAGTGCTGTCCACAGTTCTAAACCAAGAAAAAAAGTTTAGATGCCTTATTTCTTTCATGTAATTAGCAAGAGTCCATGAGCTAGTGACGTATGGGATATACATTCCTACCAGGAGGGGCAAAGTTTCCCAAACCTCAAAATGCCTATAAATACACCCCTCACCACACCCACAAATCAGTTTTACAAACTTTGCCTCCAAGGGAGGTGGTGAAGTAAGTTTGTGCTAGATTCTACGTTGATATGCGCTCCGCAGCAGGTTGGAGCCCGGTTTTCCTCTCAGCGTGCAGTGAATGTCAGAGGGATGTGAGGAGAGTATTGCCTATTGAATGCAGTGATCTCCTTCTACGGGGTCTATTTCATAAGGTTCTCTGTTATCGGTCGTAGAGATTCATCTCTTACCTCCCTTTTCAGATCGACGATATACTCTTATATATACCATTACCTCTGCTGATTCTCGTTTCAGTACTGGTTTGGCTTTCTACTACATGTAGATGAGTGTCCTGGGGTAAGTAAGTCTTATTTTCTGTGACACTCTAAGCTATGGTTGGGCACTTTGTTTATAAAGTTCTAAATATATGTATTCAAACATTTATTTGTCTTGACTCAGGATGTTCAACGTTCCTTATTTCAGACAGTTTCATATTTGGGATAATGCATATGAATAAATAAAAAAAAATTTTCTTACCTTAAAATTTGACTTTTTTCCTGTGGGCTGTTAGGCTCGCGGGGGCTGAAAATGCTTCATTTTATTGCGTCATTTTTGGCACTGACTTTTTTGGCGCAAAAAAAAAATATTTCTGTTTCCGGCGTCATACGTGTCGCCGGAAGTTGCGTCATTTTTTTGACTTTTTTTGCACCAAAAGTGTCGGCGTTCCGGATGTGGCGTCATTTTTGGCGCCAAAAGCATTTAGGCGCCAAATAATGTGGGCGTCTTTTTTGGCGCTAAAAAATATGGGCGTCACTTTTGTCTCCACATTATTTATTGCTTCTGGTTGCTAGAAGCTTGTTCACTGGCATTCTTTCCCATTCCTGAAACTGTCATTTAAGGAATTTGATCAATTTTGCTTTATATGTTGTTTTTTCTATTACATATTGCAAGATGTCCCAGATTGACACTGAGTCAGAAGATACTTCTGGAAAAACGCTGCCTGGTGCTGGATCTACCAAAGTTAAGTGTATCTGTTGTAAACTTGTGGTATCTGTTCCTCCAGCTGTTGTTTGTAATGAATGTCATGACAAACTTGTTAATGCAGATAATATTTCCTTTAGTAATGTTACATTACCTGTTGCGGTTCCGTCAACATCTAATACTCAGAGTGTTCCTGTTAACATAAGAGATTTTGTTTCTAAATCCATTAAAAAGGCTATGTCTGTTATTCCCCCTTCTAGTAAACGTAAAAGGTCTTTTAAAATTTCTCATTTTTCTGATGAATTTTTAAATGAACATCATCATTCTGATTCTGATAGTGGTTCCTCTGGTTCAGAGGATTCTGTTTCAGAGGTTGATGCTGATAAATCTTCATATTTATTCAAAATCGAATTTATTCGTTCTTTACTTAAAGAGGTCTTAATTGCATTAGAAATAGAGGATTCTGGTCCTCTTGATACTAAATCTAAACGTTTAGATAAGGTTTTTAAATCTCCTGTAGTTATTCCAGAAGTTTTTCCTGTCACTGATGCTATTTCTGAAGTAAACCCCAGGGAATGGAATAATTTGGGTAATTCATTTACTCCTTCTAAACGTTTTAAGCAATTATATCCTGTGCCATCTGACAGATTAGAATTTTGGGACAAAATCCCTAAGGTTGATGGGGCTGTCTCTACTCTTGCTAAACGTACTACTATTCCTACGGCAGATAGTACTTCCTTTAAGGATCCTTTAGATAGGAAGATTGAATCCTTTCTAAGAAAAGCTTACTTATGTTCGGGTAATCTTCTTAGACCTGCTATATCTTTAGCGGATGTTGCTGCAGCTTCAACTTTTTGGTTAGAAGCTTTAGCGCAACAAGTAACAGATCATAATTCTCATAGCATTGTTAATCTTCTTCAACATGCTAATAACTTTATTTGTGATGCCATCTTTGATATCATTAGAGTTGATGTCAGGTATATGTCTCTAGCTATTTTAGCTAGAAGAGCTTTATGGCCTAAAACTTGGAATGCTGATGTCTTCTAAGTCAACTTTGCTTTCCCTTTCCTTCCAGGATAATAAATTATTTGGTTCTCAGTTGGATTCTATTATCTCAACTGTTACTGGAGGGAAAGGAACTTTTTTACCACAGGATAAAAAATCTAAAGGTAAATTTAGGTCTAATAATCGTTTTCGTTCCTTTCGTCACAATAAGGAACAAAAGCCTGATCCTTCGCCCACAGGAGCGGTGTCAGTTTGGAAACCATCTCCAGTCTGGAATAAATCCAAGCCTTTTAGAAAACCAAAGCCAGCTCCCAAGTCCACATGAAGGTGCGGCCCTCATTCCAGCCCAGCTGGTAGGGGGCAGATTACGTTTTTTCAAAGAAATTTGGATCAATTCAATATCTTTGGATTCAAAACATTGTTTCAGAAGGGTACAGAATTGGCTTCAAAATAAGGCCTCCTGCAAAGAGATTTTTTCTTTCCCGTGTCCCAGTAAATCCAGCGAAGGCTCAAGCATTTCTGAAATGTGTTTCAGATCTAGAGTTGGCTGGAGTAATTATGCCAGTTCCAGTTCTGGAACAGGGGCTGGGGTTTTATTCAAATCTCTTCATTGTTCCAAAGAAGGAGAATTCCTTCAGACCAGTTCTGGATCTAAAAATATTGAATCGTTATGTAAGGATACCAACATTCAAGATGGTAACTATAAGGACTATCCTGCCTTTCGTTCAGCAAGGGCATTATATGTCCACAATAGATTTACAGGATGCATAGCTGCATATTCCGATTCATCCAGATCACTATCAGTTTCTGAGATTCTCTTTCCTAAACAAGCATTACCAGTTTGTGGCTCTGCCGTTTGGCCTAGCAACAGCTCCAAGAATTTTTACAAAGGTTCTCGGTGCCCTTCTGTCTGTAATCAGAGAACAGGGTATTGTGGTATTTCCTTATTTGGACGATATCTTGGTACTTGCTCAGTCTTCACATTTAGCAGAATCTCATACGAATCGACTTGTGTTGTTTCTTCAAGATCATGGTTGGAGGATTAATTTACCAAAAAGTTCATTGATTCCTCAGACAAGGGTAACCTTTTTAGGTTTCCAGATAGATTCAGCGTCCATGTCTCTGTCTCTGACAGACAAGAGACGTCTAAAATTGATCTCAGCTTGTCGAAACCTTCAATCACAATAATTCCCTTCGGTAGCCTTATGCATGGAAATTCTAGGTCTTATGACTGCTGCATCGGACGCGATCCCCTTTGCTCGTTTTCACATGCGACCTCTTCAGCTCTGTATGCTGAACCAGTGGTGCAGGGATTACACAAAGATATCTCAAATAATATCTTTAAAACCGATTGTACGACACTCTCTGACGTGGTGGACAGATCACCATCGTTTAGTTCAGGGGGCTTCTTTTGTTCTTCCGACCTGGACTGTAATTTCAACAGATGCAAGTCTGACAGGTTGGGGAGCTGTTTGGGGGTCTCTGACAGCACAAGGGGTTTGGGAATCTCAGGAGGTGAGATTACCAATCAATATTTTGGAACTCCGTGCAATTTTCAGAGCTCTTCAGTCATGGCCTCTTCTAAGAGAGAATCGTTCATTTGTTTTCAGACAGACAATGTCACAACTGTGGCATACATCAATCATCAAGGAGGGACTCACAGTCCTCTGGCTATGAAAGAAGTATCTCGAATACTGGTATGGGCGGAATCCAGCTCCTGTCTAGTTTCTGCGGTTCATATCCCAGGTATAGACAATTGGGAAGCGGATTATCTCAGTCGCCAAACGTTACATCCGGGCGAATGGTCTCTTCACCCAGAGGTATTTATTCAGATTGTTCAAATGTGGGGACTTCCAGAAATAGATCTGATGGCCTCTCATCTAAACAAGAAACTTCCCAGGTATCTGTCCAGATATCTGTAGAAGCAGAGAACAGAGAGAGTCCTTAGTGCAAGTGATAGAATATTGCTCCACACTAACACATATGAGTTCATGCTGATAACAGGCTGCAATGTCTGTGCTCAGGAAGAAGGTTCCCTTATTCACTCCAGTTACATCAATACCTGATATCTCTCAGTGCTCTGGCCGTGTCCAGCTACAGCTCCACAGGAAGTAAATGGGAGGAGACGTCTAAGGACTCTGAGCCATTGATCCTCCCACAGACGCTGTGGGCACCTGACGTCTGCCTTTGTCCGCCGTAGCGGATTGGACCACTGGAACGTGAGAGTCTTTCTCCCATTGGACCGTCTGGCGGGCGACTAAGGTTCCGTCCTGTCTAGTTTGGCATACGTTTATGCCGCCTCACTTGTGAGTATTCTTCCACCTGTGTGTGCTGTCTGCCTCTATCTGCATATTAGCGACACTACGATACTGTCCCATAAGGCGCCTCTCTCTGTTCTCTGCTTCTACAGATATCTGCCATTATCCTACTTTTGGGAGTGCTGCCGTCAGATCGGGTGGCCTGCGGTGTGGTATTACCTTGCCTCCCCCGAGACTGGTTTTGGTTTATGTGTTTTGCATCTCATATTTGCGCACCTCAACAAGGACTCAATCCTCGTTTTATCTGATCTGTCCAGATCCAGGGATCCTCAAGCGGAAGCAGTGGATGCATTGTCACTTCCTTGGAAGTATCATCCTGCCTATATCTTTCCGCCTCTAGTTCTTCTTCCAAGAGTAATCTCCAAGATTCTGAAGGAATGCTCGTTTGTTCTGCTGGTAGCTCCAGCATGGCCTCACAGGTTTTGGTATGCGGATCCTGTCCGGATGGCCTCTTGCCAACCGTGGACTCTTCCGTTAAGACCAGACCTTCTGTCGCAAGGTCCTTTTTTCCATCAGGATCTCAAATCCTTAAATTTAAAAGGTATGGAGATTGAACGCTTGATTCTTAGTCAAAGAGGTTTCTCTGACTCTGTGATTAATACTATGTTACAGGCTCGTAAATCCGTATCTAGGAAGATATATTATAGAGTCCGGAAGACTTACATTTCTTGGTGTCTTTCTCATCATTTTTCCTGGCATTCTTTTAAAATTCCGAGAATTTTACAGTTTCTTCAGGATGGTTTGGATAAAGGTTTGTCTGCGAGTTCCTTGAAAGGACAAATCTCTGCTCTTTCTGTTCTTTTTCACAGAAAGATTGCTAATCTTCCTGATATTCATTGTTTTGTACAAGCTTTGGTTCGTATAAAACCTGTCATTAAGTCAATTTCTCCTCCTTGGAGTTTGAATTTGGTTCTGGGGGCTCTTCAAGCTCCTCCGTTTGAACCTATGCATTCATTGGACATTAAATTACTTTCTTGGAAAGTTTTGTTTCTTTTGGTCATCTCTTCTGCTAGAAGAGTTTCTGAATTGTCTGCTCTTTCTTGTGAGTCTCCTTTTCTGATTTTTCATCAGGATAAGGCGGTGTTGCGAACTTCTTTTAAATTTTTACCTAAGGTTGTGAATTCTAACAACATTAGTAGAGAAATTGTGGTTCCTTCATTATGTCCTAATCCTAAGAATTCTAAGGAGAGATCATTGCATTCTTTGGATGTAGTTAGAGCTTTGAAATATTATGTTGAAGCTACTAAGACTTTCCGAAAGACTTCTAGTCTATTTGTTATCTTTTCCGGTTCTAGGAAAGGTCAGAAGGCCTCTGCCATTTCTTTGGCATCTTGGTTGAAATCTTTAATTCATCATGCTTATGTCGAGTCGGGTAAAACTCCGCCTCAAAGGATTACAGCTCATTCTACTAGGTCAGTTTCTACTTCCTGGGCGTTTAGGAATGAAGCTTCGGTTGATCAGATTTGCAAAGCAGCAACTTGGTCTTCTTTGCATACTTTTACTAAATTCTACCATTTTGATGTGTTTTCTTCTTCTGAAGCAGTTTTTGGTAGAAAAGTACTTCAGGCAGCTGTTTCAGTTTGATTCTTCTGCTTATAATTTCAGTTTTTTTCATTATAAGATTTAAACTTTATTTTGGGTGTGGATTATTTTCAGCGGAATTGGCTGTCTTTATTTTATCCCTCCCTCTCTAGTGACTTTTGCGTGGAAGATCCACATCTTGGGTAGTCATTATCCCATACGTCACTAGCTCATGGACTCTTGCTAATTACATGAAAGAAAACATAATTTATGTAAGAACTTACCTGATAAATTCATTTCTTTCATATTAGCAAGAGTCCATGAGGCCCACCCTTTTTTGTGGTGGTTATGATTTTTTTGTAAAAAGCACAATTATTCCAATTCCTTATTTTTTATGCTTTCGCACTTTTTTCTTATCACCCCACTTCTTGGCTATACGTTAAACTGATTTGTGGGTGTGGTGAGGGGTGTATTTATAGGCATTTTGAGGTTTGGGAAACTTTGCCCCTCCTGGTAGGAATGTATATCCCATACGTCACTAGCTCATGGACTCTTGCTAATATGAAAGAAATGAATTTATCAGGTAAGTTTTTACATAAATTATGTTTTTTCAAATAAAGATAGCAAGAGAACGAAGAAAAATTGATAATAGGAGTAAATTAGAAAGTTGCTTAAAATTGCATGTTCTATCTGAATCACGGATGAAATAATTTGGGTTCAGTGTCCCTTTAAGATATCTGATGCAAGCTTGTAAAACCAAGTAATGCACAAATTCCATTTTTGCTCATGTAAAGTATTAATAATATTTCTGCTACAGTTGGAGTAAAACAAGTGTATGCCTACAGGGGTACTTGCTATAAAACGGTTGAGAAACACTGCTCTAGAAGACAGTACCTCTTTTAAGGACCCTATGGATAGGAAACGGGAGGGGTATTTCTTCACCATGGGCTGCTATGGCAACCATTGCTAGTTTAGCAGCAGTAGCAGGTGCGGCCTCTTATTGGTGCAACTCTTTATCTGAATTAATTTTGGAGGAGACTACAATGGAGGAGATCCAAGACAGGATCAAAGCTTTAAAATTGGCTAATACCTTCATTTGTGATGCCAGTATGCAGGTTGTCCGTCTGAGTGCAAAGACTTTGTCTTGCCATTCTTTCTAGCAGAGCATTGTGATTAAAGTTTGGTCGGCGGACATGGTTTCCAAGTCTAGATCTGTCTCTCCCTTTTAAGGGGAAGACCTGACATCATCTCGACTGTCATTGGTGGAAAGGGTGCAATTTCAAGGGACAGAAATCCTCTTCTTCTTCCAAGCTTAAAGGGACATGAAACCCAAAAATGTTCTTTTATGATTCAGATAGAGAATACAATTTTCAACAACTTTCTAATTTACTTATATTATTTAATTTGTTTTATTCTCTTGGTATCATTTGTTGAAGGAGCAGCAATGCACTACTAGTTTCTAACTAAACACATGGGTGAGCCAATGACAATTGGTATATATATGCAGCGACCAATCAGCAGCTAGAACCTATATTCTCTGCTGCTCCTGAGCTTTCATAGATAAACCTTTTAGCAAAGCATAACAAGAGAATGAAGCAAATTAAATAATAGGAGTAAATTGGAAAGTTGCTAAAAATCATAAAAGAAAAATTTTGGGTTTCATGTCCCTTTAACCCCTTAATGACCGGACCATTTTTCAATTTTCTTACCCTTAATGACAATGGCTATTTTTACATTTCTGCAGTGTTTGCGTTTAGCTGTAATTTTCCTCTTACTCGTTTACTGTACCCACACATATTATATACCGTTTTTCTCGCCATTAAATGGACTTTCTAAAGATACCATTATTTTCATCATATCTTATAATTTACTAAAAAAAAATGATAAAATATGAGGAAAAAATGGAAAAAAAACACACTTTTTCTAACTTTGACCCCCAAAATCTGTTACACATCTACAATCACCAAAAAACACTGATGCTAAATAGTTTATAAATTTTGTCCTGAGTTTAGAAATACCCAATGTTTGCACGTTCTTTGCTTTTTTTGCAATTTATGGGGCAATAAATACAAGTAGCACTTTACTATTTCCAAACCACTTTTTTTCAAAATTAGCGCTAGTTACTTTGGAACCCTGATATCTGTCAGGAATACCTGAATATCCCTTGACATGTATATATTTTGTTTTAGAAGACATCCCAAAGTATTGATCTAGGCCCATTTTGGTATATTTCATGCCACCATTTCACCGCCAAATGCGATAAAAAAAAAAAAAAAAGTTCACTTTTTCACAAATTTTGTCACAAACTTTAGGTTTCCCACTGAAATTATTTATAAACAGCTTCTGCAATTATGGCACAAATGGTTGTAAATTCTTCTCTGGGATCCCCTTTTTCAGAAATAACAGACTTATATGGCTTTGTGGTTGCGTTTTGGTAATTAGAAGGCCGCTAAATGCCGCTGCGCACCACACGTGTTTTATGTCCAGGAGTGAAGGGGTTAATTAGGGAGCTTGTAGTGTTAATTTTAGCTTTAGTGTAGTGTAGTAGACAACCCCAAGTATTGATCTAGGCCCATTTTGGTATATTTTATGCCACCATTTCACCGCCAAATGCGAGCAAATAAAAAAAAAAACTTTACATTTTTCACAATTTTAGGTTTCTCACTGAAATTATTTACAAACAGCTTGTGTTATTATGGCAGAAATTGTTGTAAAAGCTTCTCTGGGATCCCCTTTGTTCAGAAATAGCAGACTTATATGGCTTTGGCGTTGCTTTTTGGTAATTAGAAGGCCGCTAATTGCTGCTGCGCACCACACGTGAATTATGCCCAGCAGTGAAGGGGTTAAATTAGGTAGCTTGTAAGGAGCTTGCAGGGTTAATTTTAGAGATCAGCCTCCCACCTGACACATCCCACCCCCTGATCCCTCCCAAACAGCTCTCTTCCCTCCCCCACCCCACAATTGTTCCCGCCATCTTAAGTACTGGCAGAAAGTCTGCCAGTACTAAATAAGTTTTTTTTGTTTTTTTTTAAATAAAAATAATAAAATATTTTAGTTGTGATGAACCCCTTCCTTAGCACCAACCTCCCTGATCCCCCCCTCCAGCTCTCTAACCCTCTCCCCTACCTAATTACCGCCATCTTGGGTACTGGCAGCTGTCTGCCAGTACCCAGTTTGGCCCCACAAACCAAAGTATTTTAATTTTATTTTTAACTTTTATTTTTATTTTTTATTATTTCTGTAGTGTAGCAGCCCCCCCACAATACCCCCACCCCCTCCCAGATCCTTTTATATGGAATAAAAATTTTTTTAACTTTTTTTCCCCCTTCCTAACTTCATTGGTGTCAGTGTGGCTAATGCGTGCACGCGCGCGCATCGTGCACGCGCACACACGCTCCCTCCTCTCACCCGGTCAATCGGCACCATCGCTACCAGTGCAGAGAGGGCCACAGAGTGGCTCTCTCTGCATCGGAAGCTTGTAAAGGGGTATTGCAGGATGCCTCCATATCGAGGCATCACTGCAATACCCTCAGAGCTGCTGGAAGTGGTTGTGATCACTTCCAGCACTCTGTTAGACAACTGACGTACCAGGTACGTCTATTGTCATTAACTGCTTGTTAATGCATGACGTACCTGGTACGTCAGTTGTCATTAAGGGGTTAAACAGACCAAGCCCTCCTGGAGATCCAACCAACCTTGGAATAAGGGCAAGCAGTCCAAGAAGCCTTCCTCTGAGAACAAATCAGCATGAAGGGTTCGCCCCCAATCCGAGACTGGATCAAGTAGGGGGCAGACTTTTTCTTTTTCAAGAGGCCTGGATTTGCGATGTTCCAGATCCTTGGGCTGTGGAAGTGGTCTTTCAGGGATACAAGATAGGCTTAAAATCTCGCCCTCCGAGAGGCAGATTTCTCCTGTCAAGATTATCAGCAAACCAGGAGAAAAGAGAGGCATTTTTAAACTGCATTAGGGATCTCTCTTCTCTAGGAGTGATCGTTCCTGTCCCTTGGGCAGAACAGGGTCGACGATTCTTTTCCAACTTGTTCATAGTTCCCAAGAAGGAGGGAACATTTCGACCTATTCTGGATCTGAAGTGCCTCAACAAATTTCTCAAGGTTCTCTACTTCAAAATGGAGACTATCCGCTATATTTTCTATTTAGTTCAGGACGGTCAGTACATGACCACCATTGACCTGAAGGACTCTTACCTTCATGTTCCTATGCAAAAGGATAAGTTTCAATTCCTACGGTTTGCCTTCCTGGACAAACACTTCTAATTTGTAGCCCTGCCTTTCGGCCTTGTCTACAGCTCCCTGAATCTTTATAAAGGTTCCAGGGGCTCTTTTGGCAATAGCCAGGTCTCAAGGAATTGTGGTTGCGCCTTACCTGGTGCCATCCTTTCATTTAGCAAGATCCCATACGGATTCTCTGTTGATTCTCCACTCTCACGGGTGGATGGTGAACCTGGACAAGAGTCCCTTGGTGCCAAGTACCAGGGTCTGTTTTAAGGGGCCGATCATAGACTCAATCTCAATGAAGATTTTCTTAAGGGAAGTCAGAAAAACCAAACTTTTTTCTGCCAGTCTCTCTCTTCAGTCACCTGTCTGACCCTCCGTGGCTCGGGGTATGGAAGTACTTGGTCTCATGGTGGCTTCTAAGGACATTATTCCTTTTGCTCGTTTCCATCTGAGACCTCTACAGTTATGCAAGCTCAGACAATGGAACGGAGACCATTCAGACCTCTCTCAGAGGATAGTCCTATACAACATGACGGGAGACTCTCTGTCTTGGTGACTCTCTCAGGATCATCTGTCCCAAGGCCCATGCTTCCTGAGACCATCCTGGGAAATCATGACTATGGATGCCAGCCTTTCTGGCTGGGGAGCAGTTTGGGGTCCCCTTAAGAGCTCAGGGAACCTGGACTCAGGTGGAATCTGCTCTTCTAATAAATATCTTAGAATTAAGAGCAATTTTCAATGCCCTGATAGATTGGCCTCATCTGAGTTCGGTCCGGTTTATCAGATTTCAATCGGACAACATCACATCAGTGGCCTATATCAACCATCAGGGAGGAACAAGGAGTTCCTTAGTGATGAATGAGGTGTCTCGCATCCTTCAGTGGGCGGAATCTCACAACTGCCTCATTCTGCCATTCATATACCAGGTGTGGACAACTGGGAGGCAGATTTCCTGAGCAGGCAGACGTTTCACCCAAAGGAGTGGGTTTTTCATCCGGAGGTTGATAACTCTCAGGTGGAGAGTCTTGGAGTTGGATCTGATGGCGTCTCGTCTAAATTCCAAGCTACCCAGATACGGATCGAGATCAAGGGATCCGCAAGCTTTTCTTGTGGACGCTCTAGCGGTACCTTGGATTTTCCGTCTGATGTACCTTTTTCTACCGTTTGCCCTCCTGCCTCGGGTGATAGCCCATATCAAACAGGAGCAGGCTTCTGTAATTCTAATTGCTCTAGCCTGGCCTCGCAGAATTTGGTTTGCGGACCTAGTGAGGATGTCGTCCTCTTCCCCGTGGAAATTACCACTGAGGAAGGACCTTCTACTTCAGGGTCCTTTTCTACATCCAAATCTAGATTCTCTGAAGCTGACTGCATGGAGATTGAACGCCTAGTCTTGTCTAGACAAGGTTTTTCTGAAAAGGTTATTGACACCTTGATCCAGGCTCGTAAGCCGGTAACTTGCAAGACATACCATAAGGTTTGGTGCACATACTGGTGCAAATCTCTGGGTTTTCCTTGGCGTAAAGTGAGAGTTGCCCGTATTATGTCCTTTCTCCAGGAGGGTCTGGAGAAGGGTTTGTCAGTCAGTTGCCTGAAGGGTCAGATTTCTGCCCTTTCTGTTCCATTACATAAACGTTTGACCGACTTACCATATGTTCAGGCCCTGGTCAGAATCAGGCCTGTGTTTAAACCTGTTGCTTCTCAATGGAGTCTCAAGCTTGAAAAAGAACACCATTTGAAATGTGTTATATAGATATATTGGAATCTGGCATTTAAACTCAAATTTGTGGAAAAATAATACTGGCGAAGGCGGATCTAAGGGTTTTTAGATTTGTTGCATACAATCTGACCCATTAGAATTATCTGTAGCCAGTTTCGCCCATTCCATAGAGGTATTACATTTAGGTCATATACCAACCCCGACAAACAATCAGGACACTCTGCCCGACATTAGGGCTACCGAATACATATGTTCTGTTGGAACTCCATCTTGGTAGTATGACCGGAGTACTGTGTGTCCGATGCCATTAATAACAGTTTGAACTGTGAGTACAGATATCGATTTTTATTACGTTGCTTGATATTACACTAAAAGAAACTCCTATCTCCTCCTTGTAGGAGGATCCTCACACTGTCAAGGTCTCACGCTGTTAAAGATACGGTCAAAGGACAGCAACTCGGCCATTTTCTGGGCTCCAATTAGGATTTATATCTGAACTTTTCCTACACATATCCTGTTGGGATAACCCATACAGATTTCATAGCCGAACTATGTACAGAGATATTTATTCTAGTTACCCAATGTATCATATATTTCTGTTTTGACTTATATGTTTGTCACAATTTGCATCTTTTTGATCAATTTTGAATCTGTTTTACACAAAGTTGAGATTTATTGTATATTGTACTAGATATTGTACTAGGTCGACCTACTACTGTGCTATATGTGCTATATATGTTTTAATTAATTTTTTACTGCAATTATTAAATAACATTGTTCTCTATGTAATCGGCACCTTCTTTTATAGTATTGTATTTCTCCTGTTAAGTGTGGTCAGTCCACGGGTCATCATTACTTCTGGGATATTATCTCCTCCCCTACAGGAAGTGCAAGAGGATTCACCCAGCAGAGCTGCTATATAGCTCCTCCCCTCTACGTCACCCCCAGTCATTCTCTTGCACCCAACGAATAGATAGGATGTGTGAGAGGACTGTGGCTAACTCGCCTCACGTGTCAGTACCTGCATCTCCCGCTCGGGAGGTGCGTGATATTGTAGCGCCGAGTACATCTGGGCGGCCATTTCAAATCACATTACAGGATATGGCTACTGTTATGACTGAAGTTTTGGCTAAATTACCAGAACTTAGAGGCAAGCGTGATCACTCTGGGGTGAGAACAGAGTGCGCTGATAATATTAGGGCCATGTCAGACACTGCGTCACAGGTGGCAGAACATGAGGACGGAGAACTTCATTCTGTGGGTGACGGTTCTGATCCAAACAGAACATGTGCTATATGTGCTAATGCCAAAGTGGAGCCCAATAGAAATTTATGTACTAATTGTATTGATGTTACTTTAAATAAAGGTCAATCTGTACAAACTGAACATATTTCACCTAACAACGAGGGGAGAGTTATGCCGATAATATACCTTTCAAAGGGCAGACCTTATTCGGGCCCGGGTTGAAAGAGATTATCGCTGACATTACAGGAGGTAAAGGTCATGCCCTGCCTCAGGACAAAGCCAAACCTAGGGCTAGACAGTCTAATTTTCGTTCCTTTCGTAATTTCAGAGCAGGAACAGCATCAACTTCCTCTGCACCAAAACAGGAAGGAGCTGTTGCTCGCTACAGACAAGGCTGGAAACCTAACCAGTCCTGGAACAAGGGCAAGCAGGCCAGGAAACCTGCTGCTGCCCCTAAGACAGCATGAATCGAGGGCCCCCGATCCGGGACCGGATCTAGTAGGGGGCAGACTTTCTCTCTTCGCCCAGGCTTGGGCAAGAGATGTTCAGGATCCCTGGGCGTTAGAGATCATATCTCAGGGATACCTTCTGGACTTCAAATCCTCTCCCCCAAGAGGGAGATTTCATCTGTCAAGGTTGTCAACAAACCAAATAAAGAAAGAAGCGTTCCTACGCTGCGTACAAGATCTTTTATTAATGGGAGTGATCCATCCAGTTCCGCGGTCGGAACAAGGACAAGGGTTTTACTCAAATCTGTTTGTAGTTCCCAAAAAAGAGGGAACTTTCAGGCCAATCTTGGATTTAAAGATCCTAAACAAATTCCTAAGAGTTCCATCGTTCAAGATGGAAACTATTCGAACAATTTTGCCCATGATCCAAGAGGGTCAGTACATGACCACAGTGGATTTAAAGGATGCTTACCTTCACATACCGATTCACAGAAGTCATTACCGGTATCTAAGGTTTGCCTTTCTAGACAGGCATTACCAGTTTGTAGCTCTTCCATTCGGATTGGCTACGGCTCCAAGAATCCTCACAAAGGTTCTGGGTACTCTTCTGGCGGTACTAAGACCGCGAGGAATTTCGGTAGCTCCGTACCTAGACGACATTCTGATACAAGCTTCAAGCTTTCAAACTGCCAAGTCTCATACAGAGTTAGTACTGGCATTTCTAAGGTCACATGGATGGAAGGTGAACGAAAAGAAGAGTTCTCTCTTTCCACTCACAAGAGTTCCCTTCTTAGGGACTCTGATAGATTCTGTAGAAATGAAGATTTATCTGACAGAAGACAGGTTAACAAAACTTCAAAATGCATGCCGTGTCCTTCATTCCATTCAACACCCGTCAGTAGCTCAATGCATGGAGGTGATCGGCTTAATGGTAGCGGCAATGGATATAGTACCTTTTGCACGCCTACATCTCAGACCGCTGCAATTGTGCATGCTAAGTCAGTGGAATGGGGATTACTCAGATTTGTCCCCCACTCTGAATCTGAATCAAGAGACCAGAAATTCTCTTCTATGGTGGCTTTATCGGCCACACCTGTCCAGGGGGATGCCATTCAGCAGGCCAGACTGGACAATTGTAACAACAGACGCCAGCCTACTAGGTTGGGGCGCTGTCTGGAATTCTCTGAAGGCTCAGGGACTATGGAATCAGGAGGAGAGTCTCCTTCCAATAAACATTCTGGAATTGAGAGCAGTTCTCAATGCCCTTCTGGCTTGGCCCCAGTTAACAACTCGGGGGTTCATCAGGTTTCAGTCGGACAACATCACGACTGTAGCTTACATCAACCATCAGGGAGGGACAAGAAGCTCCCTAGCAATGATGGAAGTATCAAAGATAATTCGCTGGGCAGAGTCTCACTCTTGCCACCTGTCTGCAATCCACATCCCGGGAGTGGAGAACTGGGAGGCGGATTTCTTAAGTCGTCAGACTTTTCATCCGGGGGAGTGGGAACTTCATCCGGAGGTCTTTGCCCAGATACTTCGACGTTGGGGCAAACCAGAGATAGATCTCATGGCGTCTCGTCAGAACGCCAAGCTTCCTCGCTACGGGTCCAGATCCAGGGATCCGGGAGCGGTTCTGATAGATGCTTTGACAGCACCTTGGACCTTCGGGATGGCTTATGTGTTTCCACCCTTCCCGATGCTTCCTCGATTGATTGCCAGAATCAAACAGGAGAGAGCATCAGTGATTCTAATAGCACCTGCATGGCCACGCAGGACTTGGTATGCAGATCTAGTGGACATGTCATCCTGTCCGCCTTGGTCTCTACCTCTGAAACAGGACCTTCTGATCCAGGGTCCATTCAAACATCAAAATCTAACTTCTCTGAAGCTGACTGCTTGGAAATTGAACGCTTGATTTTATCAAAACGTGGTTTTTCTGAGCCAGTTATTGATACCTTAATACAGGCTAGGAAGCCTGTTACCAGAAGGATTTACCATAAAATATGGCGTAAATATTTATATTGGTGCGAATCCAAGAGTTACTCATGGAGTAAGGTTAGGATTCCAAGGATATTGTCTTTTCTACAAGAAGGTTTAGAAAAGGGGTTATCCGCTAGTTCTTTAAAGGGACAGATTTCAGCTCTGTCCATTCTTTTACAGAAACGTCTGTCAGAAGTTCCGGACGTTCAAGCTTTTTGTCAGGCTTTAGCTAGGATCAAGCCTGTGTTTAAAACTGTTGCTCCGCCATGGAGTTTGAACTTAGTTCTTAATGTTTTACAGGGTGTTCAGTTTGAACCCCTTCATTCCATTGATATCAAGTTGTTATCTTGGAAAGTTCTGTTTTTAATGGCTATTTCCTCGGCTCGAAGAGTTTCTGAGTTATCTGCCTTACATTGTGATTCTCCTTATCTGATTTTTCATTCAGACAAGGTAGTTCTGCGTACTAAACCTGGGTTCCTACCTAAGGTGGTCACTAACAGGAATATCAATCAAGAGATTGTTGTTCCATCTTTGTGTCCTAATCCTTCCTCGAAGAAGGAACGTCTGCTACACAATCTAGATGTAGTCCGTGCCCTGAAATTTTATCTACAGGCAACTAAGGATTTTCGTCAAACGTCTTCCCTGTTTGTCGTTTATTCTGGTCAGAGGAGAGGTCAAAAAGCTTCGGCTACCTCTCTCTCTTTTTGGCTTCGTAGCATAATACGATTAGCCTATGAGACTGCTGGACAGCAGCCTCCTGAAAGAATTACAGCTCATTCTACTAGAGCTGTGGCTTCCACTTGGGCCTTTAAGAATGAGGCTTCTGTTGAACAGATTTGCAAGGCTGCAACTTGGTCTTCTCTTCATACTTTTTCCAAATTTTACAAATTTGACACTTTTGCTTCTTCGGAGGCTGTTTTTGGGAGAAAGGTTCTTCAGGCAGTGGTTCCCTCCGTATAAAGAGCCTGCCTGTCCCTCCCGTCATCCGTGTACTTTTGCTTTGGTATTGGTATCCCAGAAGTAATGATGACCCGTGGACTGACCACACTTAACAGGAGAAAACAAAATTTATGCTTACCTGATAAATTCATTTCTCCTGTAGTGTGGTCAGTCCACGGCCCGCCCTGTTTTTTATGGCAGGCTAAACATTTTTTTGGATTATACTCCAGTCACCACTACACCCTTGGGCTTCTCCTTTCTCGTTGGTCCTTTGGTCGAATGACTGGAGGTGACGTAGAGGGGAGGAGCTATATAGCAGCTCTGCTGGGTGAATCCTCTTGCACTTCCTGTAGGGGAGGAGATAATATCCCAGAAGTAATGATGACCCGTGGACTGACCACACTACAGGAGAAATGAATTTATCAGGTAAGCATAAATTTTGTTTTTTTATATTATTTGCGCAAGATATTTTTTAGGTTTATTTGTATTCACTGTCAATTCTACTCTTACAGTTAATCTTCTGCAGTTGTTAGTTTGAATAGTGAATATTTATTTATATATATTTTGTTGGTCTCTTATCCGTTTATGATACACTTCAGCTTTATTTAAGCGCTCCCTAGTACTTTCTGTTTTTACCAAAAATTATACATTATTATATTACAGTCTCAAAGTATTTTATTAATGTCCCTTTAAGCAAGTTTAGGATTTTTCATGAAAATGACCAGTTAGCACCAACGTGTTAAAGGGACACTGAACCCAAATTTTTTCTTTTGTAATTCAGAGAGAGCATGCAATTTTAAGCAACTTTCTAATTTACTCCTATTATCAATTTTTCTTCGTTCTGAAGCTATCATCATTTTAAAAAGAAGGCATCTAAGCTTTTTTTTTTGTTTCAGTACTCTGGACAGCACTTTTTTATTGGTGGATGAATTTATCCACCAATCAGCAAGGACAACCCAGGTTGTTCACCAAAAATTGGCCGGCATCTAAACTTACATTTTTGCATTTCAAATAAAGATACCAAGAGAATGAAGAAAATTTGGTAATAGGAGTAAATTAGAAAGTTGCTTAAAATTTCATGCTCAATCTGAATCACGAAAGAAACATTTTGGGTACAGTGTCCCTTTAATGAAAATATACAAATAACAGTGAGATACAGATTAGGAGTCTTAATGAGGTGCAACAAGTGATGGGAAGGTTATTAGCCTGCAGTAGTCCAGTTGGGACATACGAGCAAACCAGGAACTAAATCGGTGTCTGATAAAATAAATAGAAACTAAAATAAGAGGAATATTTGTCACATATTATTTAAATTTGTATAAAACTATATAACCCCACGTAATGGCATACTGTGAAGGCTGCAGGCCTATTTTATTTATTAAAGGGACACGAAACCCAAAATGTTTATTTTACTATTCAGATAGAGCAGCAACTTTCTAAGCTATTTCTATTATCAATTTTTCTTTGCTCTCTCTGTATCTTTTGTTGAAAAGCATGGACATAAACTCCCGAGCGTGCATGTATCTGATGCACTATAAGGCAGCAGTTTTGCAAGAACATTAACCATTTGCAAGCACACTAGAGGGCAGCACTATTTCCTGTCATGTAGTGCTACAGACACTTACCTAGGTATCTCTTCAACAAAGAATACCATGGGAACAAAGCACATTTGATAATAGAAGTAAATTGGAAACCTTGTTTTAATTGTATTCTCTGTCTGAATCACAAAAGAATGTTGGGGTTTTATTTCCCTTCATGTACAGACTGATCAGTAGCAAAATAATCTCAGATAAAAAAAATGAAACCAATAACATGGAACATAAGTGAATCGTTACCTTCTGACTTGGTATGTTGTCCAAAACTGGGCATCAGCATTTCTTTCCATCAAAAAACGCACAGTTACCAAAACGTCTTCAAAATCTAACGAGAAAGGAAGATAACACATTGGTTTTATTTTTATGATTTTTTTTTTTCCTTCTTCGGTTTCTTTTTAAGCTTACCTTCTGGCTCATAGAAGACATCAGATGCCAGAATAATATCAACGGGTGGTAGTGCGATCAGATCAGGAGATATCTCACCCCAAGTTAATCCAATAACTTTTACACCATCAATATTGTTGGCTTTGCAACTTTGATGGCAGTTGTGTAAACACTGGGGTAACGTCGCTGAATCAGACAAGATAACTTTGGCACCACACTTAGCAGCCAGTACACCGGGTAGGCTCACACCCGCTCCAACCTAGAGAAGAATAAAAATATATTCCTAGGATAAACCTCAAACATTAGAAAAACTACTTATTAACACACACGCCTGTGTTTCTTTATTAAGACATTTTGTTATGAAGATGCTAGCAGTAGAAAAATAATGGAAAATGTGGTACAGTGTACATTTATTTAAAGGGCCATTACATACACCAGAATTAAATAACCAATAAGTGCATAATACAATACAATGTAATCACACTTTTAATTCAAATTGAGTAGTAGATTTTCTTTCTGACAAATTTAAAAATGTCCTATTTCCATGCCCCCTGTACCATGTGACAGCAATAGCCAATCACAGAGCCTTATGTATACACTATACTCTTGCACATCTTCAGAAAGTGTGCACATAAAAAGACTGCACACCATTTGATAACAGAAGTAATATGAAAAGTTGTTTATAACTGCATGTTCTATCTGTATCATGCAAGTTACATTTTGTATTTGATATAAGTTAGGTGTAGGTTAGACACCCCTATTGTAGAAAGTAGCAACAAAGTTGGGATAGGTTAGGCACCCCTGATGTAGGAACAAAGGGTGGGGTAGGTTGGGCACCATTGATATAGGAGGTAGGGACAAAACGGGGGTAGGTTGGGCACCTCTGATGTAGGAACAAAGGGTGGGGTAGGTTGGGCACCACTGATATAGGAGGTAGGGACAATGCAGGGGTAGGTTAGGTACCCCTGATGTAGGAACTAAGGGTGGGGTAGGTTGGGCACCATTGATATAGGAGGTAGGGACAAAATGGGGGTAGGTTGGGCACCCCTGATGTAGTAACAAAGCGTGGGGTAGGTTGGGCACCACTGATATAGGAGGTAGGGACAATGCAGGGTAGGTTAGGTACCCCTGATGTAGGAACTAAGGGTTGGGTAGGTTGGGCACCATTGATATAGGAGGTAGGGACAAAACGGGGGTAGGTTGGGCACCTCTGATGTAGGAACAAAGGGTGGGGTAGGTTGGGCACCTCTGATGTAGTAGGTAGGGACAAAACGGGAGTAGGTTAGGCACCTCAGATTAAGGAGCTGAAACAAAGGAGGGGTAAATTAGGCACCTCAGATTAAGGAGCTGAAACAAAGGAGGGGTAGGTTAGGTACCCCTGATTAAGGAGCTGAAACAAAGGAGGGGTAGGTTAGGTACCCCTGATTAAGGAGCTGAAACAAAGGAGGGGTAGGTTAGTTACCCCTGATTAAGGAGCTGAGACCAAGGAGGGGTAGGTTAGGTACCCCTGATTAAGGAGCTGAAACAAAGGAGGGGTAGGTTAGGTACCCCTGATTAAGGAGCTGAGACCAAGGAGGGGTAGGTTAGGTACCCCTGATTAAGAAGCTGAGACAAAGGAGAGGGGTAGGTTAGGTACCCCTGATTAAGGAGCTGAAACAAAAGAGGGGTAGGTTAGGTACCCCTGATTAAGGAGCTGAAACAAAGGAGGGGTACGTTAGGTACCCCTGATTAAGGAGCTGAGACCAAGGAGGGGTAGGTTAGGTACCCCTGATTAAGGAGCTGAAACAAAGGAGGGGTAGGTTAGGTACCCCTGATTAAGGAGCTGTAGGTTAGGTACCCCTGATTAAGAAGCTGAGACAAAGGAGGGGCAGGTTAGGTACCCCTGATTAAGGAGCTGAGACAAAGGAGGGGTAGGTTAGGTACCCCTGATTAAGGAGCTGAAACAAAGGAGGGGTAGGTTAGGTACCCCTGATTAAGGAGCTGAGACCAAGGAGGGGTAGGTTAGGTACCCCTGATTAAGGAGCTGAAACAAAGGAGGGGTAGGTTAGGTACCCCTGATTAAGGAGCTGAGACCAAGGAGGGGTAGGTTAGGTACCCCTGATTAAGAAGCTGAGACAAAGGAGGGGTGGGGTAGGTTAGGTACCCCTGATTAAGGAGCTGAAACAAAAGAGGGGTAGGTTAGGTACCCCTGATTAAGGAGCTGAGACAAAGGAGGGGTAGGTTAGGTACCCCTGATTAAGGAGCTGAGACCAAGGAGGGGTAGGTTAGGTACCCCTGATTAAGGAGCTGAGACCAAGGAGGGGTAGGTTAGGTACCCCTGATTAAGGAGCTGAGACCAAGGAGGGGTAGGTTAGGTACCCCTGATTAAGGAGCTGAAACAAAGGAGGGGTAGGTTAGGTACCCCTGATTAAGAAGCTGAGACAAAGGAGGGGTAGGTTAGGTACCCCTGATTAAGGAGCTGAGACAAAGGAGGGGTAGGTTAGGTATCCCTGATTAAGGAGCTGAGACAAAGGAGGGGTAGGTTAGGCACCTCAGATTAAGGAGCTGAAACAAAGGAGGGGTAGGTTAGGCACCTCAGATTAAGGAGCTCAAACAAAGGAGGGGTAGGTTAGGTACCCCTGATTAAGGAGCTGAGACAAAGGAGGGGTAGGTTAGGTACCCCTGATTAAGGAGCTGAGACAAAGGAGGGGTAGGTTAGGTACCCCTGATTAAGGAGCTGAGACAAAGGAGGGGTAGGTTAGGTACCCCTGATTAAGGAGCTGAAACAAAGGAGGGGTAGGTTAGGTACCCCTGATTAAGGAGCTGAAACAAAGGAGGGGTAGGTTAGGTACCCCTTATTAAGGAGCTGAAACAAAGGAGGGGTAGGTTAGGTACCCCTGATTAAGGAGCTGAGATCAAGGAGGGGTAGGTTAGGTACCCCTGATTAAGAAGATGAGACAAAGGAGGGGTAGGTTAGGTACCCCTGATTAAGGAGCTGAGACCAAGGAGGGGTAGGTTAGGTACCCCTGATTAAGAAGCTGAGACAAAGGAGGGGTAGGTTGAGCACATCTGATGTAGGGACAAAACGGGGGTAGGTTAGGAACCCGTGATTAAGGAGGTATGGACAAAGACAGGGTTGGTTGGGCACCCCAGGTGTAAAAGGTTGGGACAAAGGAGGTATATTTAAAATATCCTATTCGCTAAGACAAAATAGTAAGCTTTATCTTTTTTTTCCTCAAGATTATAAAGTGCAAAAATCTTTCTAATATTTTATATTTAAGTTATTGTAAAATGCACGTTTAATCATTGCAACAAGGTTAAACACATAGTTAAAGATAGCTCCAGAGCAGCAATGCAATATTGGGAGCTAATAACGAGAGGCATGTGTGTATATCCACAAATCACCAGCTAGCAGTGTTTTTCAACAAAGGATACCAAGAGAATGAAGTAAACCTGTAAACAGAATTGACTTGAAAAGTTTCATAAAGTTTCATAAAATCTCATGATCTCGCTGATGTGCCTTTAAATCTCAGGAGAAAGGGAAGTAATAGCTCTGGAAATTATACGAATGGCTTTTCTCTGAAATAAATGTGTTGCCACTGGTTGATATATTTACTGGTTTTATAACAGTTGAATTACCTCCAGAATCCTCTTGTTAGGGAGAGTTTGCCGGTGAAACCACAAATACTGAGCAAGCACGACAGCGCACGGCCACACATACATACCGTACTGGGGATCAAGCACCTGGAACACAAACCGGATAATGCTTTGTAAACTTACAGGTGTTTACTATAAACAGATTACATTTGTGTCAGCTCCCTTCCTGCAAAGTGATAAAACCCTCGCTCACAGCCCAAGGGCTAAACCCAGAGCCAGCTACACCTGAAGCAAATTCTTCTAAAATTGGCCATATGCCAATAATTCTAACACAGTATTGACGAGTCACGCATGAGAAAAGAAAAATTGTGCTCATTTTGCACCAAATATATCAGAGAACAATATCTGCCACTAGCTCAGCTAACAAAGATTGATGATGCTAGACAAAAAGAACAATCTAGTGTGAAAAATAAAATGCTGTTTGTAGTTAACTTTCCCTGTGGTTTGGACCCTGCAAAGTGTTAAACTCAAAGACAGAAAAATGGTTTAAAAATAAAATTCTCTAATGAAATGAGTGTTTCATTTTTACACCAGAATGTCTCTAACACATCTTATCCTCTCATTTTAACCCCTTAAGGACAAGGCCATTTCTTTCATGTAATTAGCAAGAGTCCATGAGCTAGTGACGTATGGGATATACATTCCTACCAGGAGGGGCAAAGTTTCCCAAACCTTAAAATGCCTATAAATACACCCCTCACCACACCCACAAATCAGTTTTACAAACTTTGCCTCCAAGGGAGGTGGTGAAGTAAGTTTGTGCTAGATTCTACGTTGATATGCGCTCCGCAGCAAGTTGGAGCCCGGTTTTCCTCTCAGCGTGCAGTGAATGTCAGAGGGATGTGAGGAGAGTATTGCCTATTTGAATGCAGTGATCTCCTTCTACGGGGTCTATTTCATAAGGTTCTCTGTTATCGGTCGTAGAGATTCATCTCTTACCTCCCTTTTCAGATCGACGATATACTCTTATATATACCATTACCTCTGCTGATTCTCGTTTCAGTACTGGTTTGGCTTTCTACAAACATGTAGATGAGTGTCCTGGGGTAAGTAAATCTTATTTTCTGTGACACTCTAAGCTATGGTTGGGCACTTTGTTTATAAAGTTCTAAATATATGTATTCAAACATTTATTTGCCTTGACTCAGAATGTTCAACTTTCCTTATTTTCAGACAGTCAGTTTCATATTTGGGATTATGCATTGAATTATCATATTTTTCTTACCTCAAAAATTTGACTTTTTTCCCTGTGGGCTGTTAGGCTCGCGGGGGCTGAAAATGCTTCATTTTATTGCGTCATTCTTGGCGCGGACTTTTTTGGCGCAAAAATTCTTTTCCGTTTCCGGCGTCATACGTGTCGCCGGAAGTTGCGTCATTTTTTGACGTTATTTTGCGCCAAAAATGTCGGCGTTCCGGATGTGGCGTCATTTTTGGCGCCAAAAGCATTTAGGCGCCAAATAATGTGGGCGTCTTATTTGGCGCTAAAAAATATGGGCGTCGCTTTTGTCTCCACATTATTTCAGTCTCATTTTTCATTTGCTTCTGGTTGCTAGAAGCTTGATATTTGGCATTCTTTCCCATTCCTGAAACTGTCTTATAAGGAATTTGATCTATTTTGCTTTATATGTTGTTTTTTCTCTTACATATTGCAAGATGTCTCACGTTGCATCTGAGCCAGAAGATACTACAGGAAAATCACTGCCTGCTGGATCTACCAAAGCTAAGTGTATCTGCTGTAAACTTTTGGTAGCTATTCCTCCAGCTGTTGTTTGTAATAATTGTCATGACAAACTTGTTAAAGCAGATAATATTTCCTTTAGTAATGTACCATTGCCTGTTGCAGTTCCCTCAACATCTAAGGTGCAGAATGTTCCTGATAACATAAGAGATTTTGTTTCTGAATCCATAAAGAAGGCTTTGTCTGTTATTTCTCCTTCTAGTAAACGTAAAAAGTCTTTTAAATCTTCTCTCTCTACAGATGAATTTTTAAATGAACACCATCATTCTGATTCTTTGGACTCTTCTGGTTCAGAGGATTCTATCTCAGAGATTGATGCTGATAAATCTTCATATTTATTTAAGATGGAATTTATTTGCTCTTTACTTAAAGTGAATGTAAATTTTGATGTTTAAGTGCCCGGTTTTTAAAACTTTGATTAAAAACAGGGGCACTTTAATTCATCAAAATTTACATTTCACTCGTGTTGTGACAAAAAACTTACCTTTTAAACTACACAGCAGCTGCTGCTTCCTCCGGTCTCACAAGCCATTTCTGATGTCAGAAATGATTGATAGGTCATCCTCCAATCACAGATTCCCCCCCGGGGGATTCAGTGTCTGATTCACTGCTCTGATTGGAGGAAGCCAGATACCTCATTTTAGACCCAGGAAGAGGCTTTGAAACAGGTGGAGGAAGCTGGAGCTGCTGTGAAGATTAAAAAGTAAGTTTATTTTCACAACAGGAGTGAAATGAAAATATTGATGAATTAAAGTGCCCCTGTTTTTAATCAAAGTTTTAAAAACCGGGCACTTTAGCATCAAAATTTACATTCACTTTAAAGAAGTACTAATTGCTTTAGAAATAGAGGATTCTAGTCCTCTTGATACTAATTCTATACGTTTGGATAAGGTTTTTAAAGCTCCTGCGGTTATTCCAGAAGTTTTTCCTGTTCCTAATGCTATTTCTGCAGTAATTTCTAAGGAATGGGATAAATTGGGTAATTCATTTACTCCTTCTAAACGTTTTAGGCAATTATATCCTGTTCCGCCTGACAGGTTAGAATTTTGGGACAAAATCCCTAAAGTTGATGGGGCTATTTCTACCCTTGCTAAACGTACTACCATTCCTACGTCAGATGGTACCTCGTTTAAGGATCCTTTAGATAGAAAAATTGAATCTTTTCTAAGAAAAGCTTATCTATGTTCAGGTAATCTTCTTAGACCTGCTATATCATTGGCTGATGTTGCTGCAGCTTCAACTTTTTGGTTGGAAACTCTAGCGCAACAAGTAACAAATCGTGATTCTCATGATATTATTATTCTTCTCCAGCATGCTAATAATTTCATCTGTGATGCCATTTTTGATATTATTAGAGTTGATGTTAGGTTTATGTCTCTGGCTATCTTAGCCAGAAGAGCTTTATGGCTTAAGACCTGGAATGCTGATATGGCTTCTAAATCAACTCTACTTTCCATTTCTTTCCAGGGAAACAAATTATTTGGTTCTCAGTTGGATTCTATTATTTCAACTGTTACTGGTGGGAAAGGAACTTTTTTACCACAGGATAAAAAATCTAAAGGTAAAAACAGGGCTAACAATCGTTTTCGTTCCTTTCGTTTCAACAAAGAACAAAAGCCTGATCCTTCGTCCTCAGGAGCAGTTTCAGTTTGGAAACCATCTCCAGTCTGGAATAAATCCAAGCCTGCTAGAAAGGCAAAGCCTGCTTCTAAGTTCACATGAAGGTACGGCCCTCATTCCAGTTCAGCTGGTAGGGGGCAGGTTACGTTTTTTCAAAGAAATTTGGATCAATTCTGTTCACAATCTTTGGATTCAGAACATTGTTTCAGAAGGGTACAGAATTGGTTTCAAGATGAGACCTCCTGCAAAAAGATTTTTTCTTTCCCGTGTCCCAGTAAATCCAGTGAAAGCTCAAGCATTTCTGAATTGTGTTTCAGATCTAGAGTTGGCTGGAGTAATTATGCCAGTTCCAGTTCCGGAACAGGGGATGGGGTTTTATTCAAATCTCTTCATTGTACCAAAGAAGGAGAATTCCTTCAGACCAGTTCTGGATCTAAAATTATTGAATCGTTATGTAAGGATACCAACGTTCAAGATGGTAACTGTAAGGACTATATTGCCTTTTGTTCAGCAAGGGAATTATATGTCCACAATAGATTTACAGGATGCATATCTGCATATTCCGATTCATCCAGATCATTATCAGTTCCTGAGATTCTCTTTTCTAGACAAGCATTACCAATTTGTGGCTCTACCGTTTGGCCTTGCTACAGCTCCAAGAATTTTCACAAAAATTCTCGGTGCCCTTCTGTCTGTAATCAGAGAACAGGGTATTGTGGTATTTCCTTATTTGGACGATATCTTGGTACTTGCTCAGTCTTTACATTTAGCAGAGTCTCATACGAATCGACTTGTGTTGTTTCTTCAAGATCATGGTTGGAGGATCAATTTACCAAAAAGTTCTTTGATTCCTCAAACAAGGGTAACCTTTCTGGGTTTCCAGATAGATTCAGTGTCCATGACTCTGTCTTTAACAGACAAGAGACGTCTAAAATTGATTACAGCTTGTCGAAACCTTCAGTCTCAATCATTCCCTTCGGTAGCCTTATGCATGGAAATTCTAGGTCTTATGACTGCTGCATCGGACGCGATCCCCTTTGCTCGTTTTCACATGCGACCTCTTCAGCTCTGTATGCTGAACCAATGGTGCAGGGATTACACGAAGATATATCAATTAATATCTTTAAAACCGATTGTTCGACACTCTCTAACGTGGTGGACAGATCACCATCGTTTAATTCAGGGGGCTTCTTTTGTTCTTCCGACCTGGACTGTAATTTCAACAGATGCAAGTCTCACAGGTTGGGGAGCTGTGTGGGGATCTCTGATGGCACAAGGAGTTTGGGAATCTCAGGAGGTGAGATTACGATCAATATTTTGGAACTCCGTGCAATTTTCAGAGCTCTTCAGTTTTGGCCTCTTCTGAAGAGAGAATCGTTCATTTGTTTTCAGACAGACAATGTCACAACTGTGGCATACATCAATCATCAAGGAGGGACTCACAGTCCTCTGGCTATGAAAGAAGTATCTCGAATTTTGGTTTGGGCGGAATCCAGCTCCTGTCTAATCTCTGCGGTTCATATCCCAGGTGTAGACAATTGGGAAGCGGATTATCTCAGTCGCCAAACGTTGCATCCGGGCGAATGGTCTCTTCACCCAGAGGTATTTCTTCAGATTGTTCAAATGTGGGGGCTCCCAGAGATAGATCTGATGGCCTCTCATCTAAACAAGAAACTTCCCAGGTATCTGTCCAGATCCCGGGATCCTCAGGCGGAGGCAGTGGATGCATTATCACTTCCTTGGAAGTATCATCCTGCCTATATCTTTCCGCCTCTAGTTCTTCTTCCAAGAGTAATCTCCAAGATTCTGAGGGAATGCTCGTTTGTTCTGCTAATAGCTCCGGCATGGCCTCACAGGTTTTGGTATGCGGATCTTGTCCGGATGGCATCTTGCCAACCATGGACTCTTCCGTTAAGACCAGACCTTCTGTCGCAAGGTCCTTTTTTCCATCCGGATCTGAAATCCTTAAATTTAAAGGTATGGAGATTGAACGCTTGATTCTTGGTCAAAGAGGTTTCTCTGACTCCGTGATTAATACTATGTTACAGGCTCGTAAATCTGTATCTCGAGAGATATATTATAGAGTCTGGAAGACTTATATTTCTTGGTGTCTTTCTCATCATTTTTCTTGGCATTCTTTTAGAATACCGAGAATTTTACAGTTTCTTCAGGATGGTTTAGATAAGGGTTTGTCCGCAAGTTCTTTGAAAGGACAAATCTCCGCTCTTTCTGTTCTTTTTCACAGAAAGATTGCTATTCTTCCTGATATTCATTGTTTTGTACAAGCTTTGGTTCGTATAAAACCTGTCATTAAGTCAATTTCTCCTCCTTGGAGTTTGAATTTGGTTCTGGGAGCTCTTCAAGCTCCTCCGTTTGAACCTATGCATTCATTGGACATTAAATTACTTTCTTGGAAAGTTTTGTTCCTTTTGGCCATCTCTTCTGCTAGAAGAGTTTCTGAATTATCTGCTCTTTCTTGTGAGTCTCCTTTTCTGATTTTTCATCAGGATAAGGCGGTGTTGCGAACTTCTTTTGAATTTTTACCTAAGGTTGTGAATTCCAACAACATTAGTAGAGAAATTGTGGTTCCTTCATTATGTCCTAATCCTAAGAATTCTAAGGAGAAATCGTTGCATTCTTTGGATGTTGTTAGAGCTTTGAAATATTATGTTGAAGCTACGAAATCTTTCCGTAAGACTTCTAGTCTATTTGTTATCTTTTCCGGTTCTAGAAAAGGCCAGAAAGCTTCTGCCATTTCTTTGGCATCTTGGTTGAAATCTTTAATTCATCTTGCCTATGTTGAGTCGGGTAAAATTCCGCCTCAGAGAATTACAGCTCATTCTACTAGGTCAGTATCTACTTCCTGGGCGTTTAGGAATGAAGCTTCGGTTGACCAGATCTGCAAAGCAGCAACTTGGTCCTCTTTGCATACTTTTACTAAATTCTACCATTTTGATGTATTTTCTTCTTCTGAAGCAGTTTTTGGTAGAAAAGTTCTTCAGGCAGCGATTTCAGTTTGAATCTTCTGCTTATGTTTTTCGTTAAACTTTATTTTGGGTGTGGATTATTTTTCAGCAGGAATTGGCTGTCTTTATTTTATCCCTCCCTCTCTAGTGACTCTTGTGTGGAAAGATCCACATCTTGGGTAGTCATTATCCCATACGTCACTAGCTCATGGACTCTTGTTAATTACATGAAAGAAAACATAATTTATGTAAGAACTTACCTGATAAATTCATTTCTTTCATATTAACAAGAGTCCATGAGGCCCACCCTTTTTTGTGGTGGTTATGATTTTTTTGTATAAAGCACAATTATTCCAATTCCTTATTTTATATGCTTCGCACTTTTTTTCTTATCACCCCACTTCTTGGCTATTCGTTAAACTGATTTGTGGGTGTGGTGAGGGGTGTATTTATAGGCATTTTAAGGTTTGGGAAACTTTGCCCCTCCTGGTAGGAATGTATATCCCATACGTCACTAGCTCATGGACTCTTGTTAATATGAAAGAAATGAATTTATCAGGTAAGTTCTTACATAAATTATGTTTTTTCCATTTCTTTCCCTTAAGGACCAAGGCCATTTTTCCATTTCTTTCCCTTAAGGACCAAGGCTATTTTTACATTTCTGCAGTGTTTGTGTTTAGCTGTAATTTTCCTCTTACTCATTTACTGTACCCACACATATTATATACCATTTATATACTCATTTACTGTACCCACACATATTATATACCGTTTTTCTCGCCATTAAACAGACTTTCTAAATATACCATTATTTTCATCATATCTTATAATTTACAAAAATAAAATAAAAAATATGAGGAAAAAAATGGAAAAAAACACACTTTTTCTAACTTTGATCCCCAAAATCTGTTACACATCTACAACCACCAAAAAAACACCCATGCTAAATAGTTTCTAAATTTTGTCCTGAGTTTAGAAATACCCAATGTTTACATCTTCTTTGCTTTTTTTGCAAGTTATAGGGCCATAAATACAAGTAGCACTTTGCTATTTCCAAACCAATTTTTTTCAAAATTAGCGCTAGTTACATTGGGACACTGATATCTTTCAGGAATCCCTGAATATCCATTGACATGTATATATTTTTTTTTAGTAGAAATCCCAAAGTATTGATCTAGGCCCATTTTGGTTTATTTCATGCCACTATTTCACTGCCAAATGCAATCAAATACAAAAAAATTGTTCACTTTTTCACAATTTTTTTCACAAACTTTCGGTTTCTCATTGAAATTATTTACAAACAGCTTGTGCAATTATGGCATAAATGGTTGTAAATTTTTCTCTGGGATCCCCTTTGTTCAGAAATAGCAGACATATATGGCTTTGGTGTTGCTTTTTGGTAATTAGAAGGCCGCTAAATGCCACTGTGCACCACACGTGTATTATGCCCAGCAGTGAAGGGGTTAATTAGGGAGCATGTAAAGAGCTTTTTGGGGTAATTTTAGCTTTAGTGTAGTGTAGTAGACAACCCCAAGTATTGATCTAGGCCCATTTTGGTATATTTCATGCCACCATTTCACCGCCAAATGCGATCAAATGAAAAAAAAACGTTAAATTTTTCACAATTTTAGGTTTCTCACTGAAATCATTTACAATCAGCTTGTGCAATTATGGCACAAATGGTTGTAAATGCTTCTCTGGGATCCCCTTTGTTCAGGAATAGCAGACATATATGGCTTTGGCGTTGCTTTTGGTACTTAGAAGGCCGCTAAATGCCGCTGCACATCACACGTGTATTATGGCTAGCAGTGAAGGGGTTAATTAGGTAGCTTGTAGGGAGCTTGCAGGGTTAATTTTAGCTTTAGTGTAGAGCTCAGCCTCCCACCTGAAATATCAGACCCCCTGATCCCTCCCAAACAGCTCTCTTCCCTCCCCCACCCCCACAATTGTCCCCGCCATCTTAAGTACTGGCAGCAACTCTGCCAGTACTAAAATAAAAGTTATATTTAGTTTTT
Organism: Bombina bombina; assembly: GCF_027579735.1. Classification (NCBI taxonomy): domain Eukaryota; kingdom Metazoa; phylum Chordata; class Amphibia; order Anura; family Bombinatoridae; genus Bombina; species Bombina bombina. The sequence continues at coordinate 1,559,787,562 of NC_069499.1, read as the reverse complement.
TTTTTTAAAGCATATTTACATATGCTGCTATGTAGAAAACCCCTTAGCCCCCAACCTGACTGATCCCCCACCAAACCTGGCCCATCGATGGCCGTCCACCCGCCTCCCAAGTCGGCTCCCACCCACCAACGATACCGGCCACCGATGTCCGGTGCAGAGAGGACCACAGAGTGGCTCTCTCTGCATCGGATGGCCAAGGGGTGTTATTGCAGGATGCCTCGATATCGAGGCATCACTGCAATAACCGGAAAGCGGCTGGAAGCGAGCAGGATCGCTTCCAGACGCTTTAAACCCCTAATGTCGTACAGGGTACGTCGCTGGTCTTTTAAGACCAGGTTGTGTGCGACGTACCCTGTACGACATGCGTCATTAAGGGGTTAACATGACAACACAAAGTAAGCCATTACTGTCATTGCATGCTCTGTCTGAATCATAAAGGAAACGTTTTGGGTTTGTCTAGAATGAGTTGAATCATGCACAGTAAAGCAGCACTACAGTGCATGTGAATCATGCACAGTAAAGCAGCACTACAGTGCATGTGCTATCACTGAGCATTCACTCTGCTTACTGTCTATGGGGTAGAGAATATGGCATCTGATCAACAAGTAAAGGGAAAGCCAGTATCAAAGGTCAACTGATATTGCTGTAAAATACATCTGAAATTTGTCAATAAAGCAAATCAAATGTGTGTAGTACAAAACAATATTAACAAATATATCCCTCTGTTATTGATGTCCTTAATGCTGTACTTTTCACACGTTTAAAATTACTTCATCAACTGAGAAAATCCAAAAAATAGTGCAATAACAATTTTGACCTGTATTAAAAGGGACAGTCTAGTCAAAATTAAAGTTCCATGATTCCAACAGGACATGACATTTAAAACAAATTTGCTTTGTTCTCTTGGTATTCTTTGTTGAAACCTAAACCTAGGTAGGCTGATATGCTAATTTTGAAAAAAAAAACCTTGAAGACCTCCTCTTATCTCAGTACATTTTGACTGTTTTTACAGCTAGATAGTGCTAGTTCATGTGTGCCATATAGATAACATTGTGCTCACTCATGGGGTGTTACCTAGGAGTCAGCACTGATTGGCTAAAATGCAAGTAGTCAAAATAACTGAGATAAGGGGGGCAGTCAGCAGAGACTTAGATACAAGGTAATCACATAGGTAAAAAGTATATAATTATAACTGAGATAAGGGACAGCCTGCAGAGGCTTAGATACAGGGTAATCACATAGGTAAAAAGTATATTAATATAATGTCTTGGTTCTGCAAAACTGGGAAGTGGGTAATAAAGGGATGATTATCTTTTTTATACAATAAAAAAATCTGGATTAGACTGTCCCTTTAACATCCTATCGTTATAGTTTATATAACTTGCACTCTTCAGAGCTGTAAACACAGATCTTGCTATAGCCAGTATATGCTAGAAGTGCTTCAGCAGAATATGCAACAAACGTGCACATGTACATAAAAACTATTAATAAAAATGATAGACACTCAGCGGTTTTACAAATCACCTATACAGAGGGGCAGTGTTTTTCAAAGTACATTATTGACAATGTTTGTGGCTCTTCTGAGTGTCCACTTTTAATGTCCAAGTCCGACCTCCTGTTTGTGATGTAATTGCCTACACTGCTCTATCTACGGAACAGCCGAGTCAATTACATCTTTATTGGTGATTGCTAATTATATACCGGTTTTATTATTTTTATTTAGAAATAGTTTTTTTTTACGCATGGATTTTGCATGTTTGTTGCATATTCCACTGAAACACATAACTCTAACTCAACTTCCTCCAATCGCTGCGTGCCCCACGAGCTGGACGCCAATGGGGGCACGGAAAGATTGGAGGAAGCTGGATTCATCATCGATCTGCAAAATACAGGAGATGCGGGCGCGGAGGGTCGGCGGTCTGTTTAGCCAAACGAAAAAGTATTTTTTTTAAAAAAAGCATGTTTGTAAAGTTTAATGAATTAAAGGGACACTGAACCCAAATTCTTTTGTGATTCAGATAGAGCATGACATTTTAAGCAACTTTCTAATTTACTCCTATTATCTAATTTTATTTATTCTTTTGGTATCTTTATTTGAAATGCAAGAATGTAAGTTTAGATGCCGGCCCATTATTGGTGAACAACCTGGGTTGTCCTTGCTGATTGGTGGATAAATTCATCCACCAATAAAAAAAAGTGCTGTCCAGAGTTCTGAACCAAGAAAAAAGCTTAGATGTATTCTTTTTCAAATAAAGATAGCAAGAGAGCAAATAAAAATTGATAATAGGAGTAAATTAGAAAGTTGCTTAAAATTGCATGCTCTATCTGAATCACAAAAGAAAAATTTTGGGTTCAGTGTCCCTTTAACCCCTTAATGACCACAGCACTTTTCCATTTTCTGTCCGTTTGGGACCAAGGCTATTTTTACATTTTTGCAGTGTTTGTGTTTAGCTGTAATTTTACTGTAGCCACACATATTATATACCGTTTTTCTCGCCATTAAATGGACTTTCTAAAGATACCATTATTTTCATCATATCTTATAATTTACTATAAAAAAAAATGATAAAATATGAGGAAAAATGGAAAAAAAACACACTTTTTCTAACTTTGACCCCCAAAATCTGTTACATATCTAAAACCACCAAAAAACACCCATGCTAAATAGTTTCTAAATTTTGTCCTGAGTATAGAAATACCCAATGTTTACATGTTCTTTGCTTTTTTTGCAAGTTATAGGGCCATAAATACAAGTAGCACTTTGCTATTTCCAAACCATTTTTTTCCAAAATTAGCACTAGTTACATTAGAACACTAATATCTTTCAGGAATCCCTGAATAGCCATTGACATGTATATATTTTTTTTTAGTAGACATCCCAAAGTATTGATCTAGGCCAATTTTGGTATATTTCATGCCACCATTTCACCACCAAATGCGATCAAATCCAAAAAATCGTTCACTTTTTCACAAATTTTTTCACGAACTTTCGGTTTCTCACTGAAATTATTTACAAATAACTTGTGCAATTATGGCATAAATGGTTGTAAATTCTTCTCTGGGATCCCCTTTGTTCAGAAATAGCAGACATATATGGCTTTGGCGTTGCTTTTTGGTAATTAGAAGGCCGCTAAATGCCACTGCGCACCACAAGTGTATTATGCCCAGCAGTTAAGGGGTTAATTAGGGAGCTTTTAGGGAGCTTGTAGGGTTAATTTTAGCTTTAGTGTAGTGTAGTAGACAACCCCAAGTATTGATCTAGGCACATTTTGGTATATTTCATGCCACCATTTCACCGCCAAATGCGATCAAATTAAAAAAAACTTAAAATTTTTCACAATTTTTAGGTTTCTCACTGAAATCATTTACAAACAGCTTGTGCAATTATGGCAACAAATGGTTGTAAATGCTTGTCTGGGATCCCCTTTGTTCAGAAATAGCAGACATATATGACTTTGGCGTTGCTTTCTGGTAATTAGAAGGCCGCTAATCCTGCTGCGCCTCACACGTGTATTATGGCTAGCAGTGAAGAAGGGGTTAATTAGGGAGTTTGTAGGAAGCTTGCAGGGTTAATTTTAGCTTTAGTGTAGAGATCAGCCTCTCATTCTGACACATCCACCCCCTGATCCCTCCAAAACAGCTCCCTTCCCTTCCCCACAATTGTCCCCGCCATCTTAAGTACTGGCAGAAAGTCTGCCAGTACTAAAATTAAAGGGTTTTTAAAAAAATATATATATTTTTTTTAGCATATGTACATATGCTACTGTGTAGGATCCCCCCCTTAGCCCCCAACCTCCCTGATCCCCCCCCAAAACCGCTCTCTAACCCTCCCTCTGCCTTATTGGGGGCCATCTTGGGTACTGGCAGCTGTCTGCCAGTACCCCAGTTTGCAATAAAAAGTGCTTTTTTTGTTTCGTTTTTGTTTTCTGTAGTGTAGCTTCCCCCACCACCTTGCTGATCGTTTTTTTTTTTTTTTAAATTTTTGACTTTCAAAATTTTTAATTTTCAAAATTTTCTGTAGTGTAGCGGTTCCCCTACCGCTCCCTCCCCGTGCATGCACGCACCCGCGCGTGCCCCCAGCCACCCCCGCCCACCGATCCCGCCCCCCTTCACATAACCCAGGGCCATCGATGGCCGCCACCGCCTCACGGTCCGGCTCCCACCCACCAACGCAGTAAGCCACCCGATCTCCGGTGCAGAGAGGGCCACAGAGTGGCTCTCTCTGCACCGGATGGCTTACAAAGGTTATTGCAGGATGCCTCCATATCGAGGCATCACTGCAATAACCGGAAAGCAGCTGGAAGCGAGCAGGATCGCTTCCAGCTTGCTTTCCCACACTGAGGACGTGCAGGGTACGTTCTCAGGCGTTAACTGCCTTTTTTTCTGAGGACGTACCCTGCACGTCCTCAGTCGTTAAGGGGTTAATTCATTAAACTTTACAAACATGCATTTTTTTTTTAAAAATACTTTTTCGTTTGGCTAAAACAGACCGCCAATCTCCTTCTGTATTTTGCAGAACGAAAGAAAACATTTGGGTTCAGTGTCCCTTTAAGTTCCCCTGGTTTTAAGATTATTGTTAGATACAGGGCACTAATTCCTTAATATTTACAATTACTTGCTGGTCAAAATTGTATTACACTATTTTTGTTTTTTCTCTTTCTTGGTTGATGGAGTCATTTTGAAATTGTGATAAGTACACCATTAAAGGGTCAGTAAAGTTTAGTTTTTTTTAAGCCCAAATATGAATGACATTTTAATATTAATTGCAAGCTATAGTAGTATTATATATTTTTTTATATTGTGAGTTTATCTATTTTTAAACTTACATTATTCTCCATCAGAGATCCATCATGAAAGAACTTTTTTTTAAATGTGGGTTTCATGTCCCTTTTAATAGGAGGAGGGTACTACTGATTATTTTACCTAGCTTTTTTGATATAGGGTGTTAAAAGGATCAGTGCATTTGTAAGACAGCACTAGTATGCATGCACGGTAGTTCATTTGATAAACAATGTTTAAAGTGATGGTAAATCCGAGCATTTAAAAAACGCTAGGATTTACCCTAACTAAAAATAAACAGGACTTTCAGTCATCACTTTGTAAAAGAGTGCTAAACCTACCCTTTCTGTGTCGCAGTCTCCTCACTAAACCCAGCGGCTTTGACCGTCCATAGCACAGTACTCTTTTTTTTTTCTTCTTCTTCAATGAGGTGACATTTCCCTTTCTAAACCAATAGCCATGCTAGTCATATGACACTGTTCTGTATGATAGCACAGCTATTGGTTTAGAGATGGATACATTGGAAAAAGAGCGCTGTGATGTGGGCAGCCGGAGCTAAGTTTAGCAAGGAGGCAAAGACACAACAAAGGGTAAGTTTAGCATTGTTTTTTACAAAGTGACGACTGAAAGTTCTGTTTATTTTTAGTGATGGTAAATTTCTAGCGTTTTTGAAACACACTTTAACTTGTGTGGTAAATCTTTTGCATGAAACAAGCTACAGAAAAACCCTGTGAGTGCCGTCTAAATAGGAGTTACTGCTGTATTGATAAAGCTTCTGAAAGGATGTATAGCCCTAAGCACCCCCCTGCAACAACAACAAAAAATTGTTAAAGGGACATTAAACTGCTAGGTATAACTACAGTAACAGTTACAACTCACCACACTATTAGTCTTCCTCGTGTCTGCAGTTCTTTTTAAAGCCATTCTGTTATTTTAACCCTTTACAAGTGCTGGTTAGTGAAGCTCTGCATCTTTACACTGGGCGCCGCCATCTTGGATTTAAGTATACTCGCACACTGTGAGAGAAGTGCTGGGCATTCGCACATCAGTGATATTATCCTCTTCTTTACTAGCCGTATTGTTCTCTTCAGTTTAGAGTGCACAATACATAGCGGGAGCATTGCTCTGTATTATTCCTAAGGCCTTTTTATATTTGTTATGTACATTTTAAAACTTTGTAAAAATCTACAAATATATAGTTTATTTTTTCTATTGTGTAAACTAATCCAGCTGTCAAAAGGCGGTAACATAACTAATCTGTGAAAGCTCACTGCTTCTATCACAGGAATGCAGCAATACACTAGTGCCCAGTATAAAGATGCAGAGCTTTCTAAAGGGTTCTGTAATGGGTTAAAATAAGATAATTGCTTTAAAGGGACAGTCTAGACCAAACACTTGGTCTGTATTACTAATTGTTACATGCAGACAAGCATTTTGCAGCGGGTTCCACATCTTAAGCTTGTAAGAAGTCCATGAACTTTTAAGTCATGTTTGTTAGCAGCTGAACATATTTAAAGGGACATGAAACCCATTTTTTTCTATCCTGATTTAGAAAGAGCATGTAATTTTAAACAATTTCCATTTACTAATATAATCATAATTTGCTCTATTCTCTTGATATCCTTTGTTGAAAAGCATTTATAAATAGGCTCAGAAGCTGTTGATTGGTGGGATGCACATAGATGCCTCATGTTATTGGCTCACCATCGTGCATTGCTATCTTCTACAATAAAGGATACCTAAAGAATGAAGCAAAATTAGAATATTTAAAATTGTATTCTCTATCTAAATCATGAAATAATTTTTTGGGGTTTTAAGAGTCAATCGTGACTGGTGAAACTTAACACACCAAAACATACACTGAATAGGTGGGCTGAGCTTGGTGGCCATTTTTGACTCCTAACAAACAAATATTTAAATGTTTCATGCTACTTCTTACAAGCCTTACTGATGTAGGGACCAGTCGCAGGATGCTTCTCTCGGTATGTAACAATAAGTCAGCAACATTAATGTATTGGGTCTAGACTGTCCCTTTAAAGGGATAGTAAACCCCCCAAAACATATTTTATGATTCAGATAGAACATACAATTTTAAAGGGACATAATATCTCATATGCTAAATCACTTGAAACTGATGCACTATAACTGTAAAAAGCTGAAGGAAAATATCACCTGAGCTTCCTCTATGTAAAAAGGAAGATATTTTACCTCAAAATATCCTCAGCTCAGCAGAGTAAGTTCTGTGTAAAAAGTTATACTCAGCTGCTCCCAGCTGCAGGTAAAAAAAAAGAAAAATGAAGAAATGAACAGCAGCCAATCAGCAGTGCTGAGGTCATGAACTCTTTTACTGTGATCTCATGAGATTTCACTTAAGTATCATGAGATTTCATTGTAAATTTCCG